>NC_133537.1:155611057-155878557 GCF_048544455.1 Silene latifolia
AGAAATGAAATAAAAGGTTTAAAATGCCTTTTAAAATGTAATTAACCAAATATCATCACCGAAACACGGATTAAACCGTCAGGGTATTAGGAACCAATGGTGAAAAATGTTTTATGGTTAAAAGTCTATCATAAAAATTATTTGAAGTATTTGAAATGGTAAAAACCGATTACAAATATGAAATGAAAATAACGGGGAAGAAGAGACCAAACACGGCTGGAATAAGGCCTGAGAGGGCTTTAGGCGCGAGCCTGTCTGCTATACAAGCAGCCCCTGTCTCGGCCAAAAATCCGGTTTTTGCTCATTTATCCCATACTTGGACCATGTTATGCATGTTTTAGCATGTTATAGTCATGAAACAAAAGAAAAACATGATAGAAGATGATTTTTACACCCTCATACTTATATGCTAGGCTTGGGACGAGAAATCGACGAAAATGTATCAAATTGTTTGTTCGGAAACTTGGTTTGAAAACCATTTTAGCAATGTTAAAGAGTGTTTTAAGTTTAGTGATGCTGTAGTTGGTCGAGATGGTCGTTTGATTTAATGAATGATGACGGTACTAAACAATGTGTAAGGCTTGTGTTTTCCATCGGTAGGTCGGAAACATGTGTCGGTTTGTGACATGAGAAGTCGAGTCTAGAATTTTAAGGGAGAAATGAGGGGGCGGACACTCGCGTGAGGTCTTATGGTGTGTGAAGGTGGGTATCTATCGAGAAATTGGTGGTTGTGTGTGTTTTGAGCGACGTGGCCGCATGGGCTGCTCGAAGAGGCGCGAGCCAATTCGCGGGTCTTCGAGATGTCTTGTCACTATCCCGCAATTGTAATCATGATTTGTTATATCCTATGTTTTGGATGAACTTGATTTGTACTTGACCATGAAGCACAAGATGGTTGTTCAAGTGATTTAATGGACGACGACGGTACCAAATAAAGTTTGTTTTTTTGTGTTTGACTCGGTTTGACTCGTTGTTTTTTGTGTTTGACTCGGTTTGTACTCCGTCATCATGCATTAAACACTCCAGGTGCTTTTGAAAAGTTTTAAATTTTTTTTTTTCCGAAATCATTTTAAGTTTTCCGACGTATAGTTGTACAAAACTGTCGATCAAACGCTGCGATTACTAAGCATGTTGTAGTCCGATACTCATCGGGTGTTTGTTGGAGACTCAACAGATACTGGGTATCTACAGAGCCCCCACTTTCACTGAGGCTTGGACAGGGGGAAAGTCAAAGTATAGCCCCAAGTCAATCGAAGATTACAACCTGGAGACCGAAGCGACGTCGAGGCGGCTCGAAAGGACTCTTACTAAGGATTTGCCGCCGAGAAGGGCGACGCCAAGGCAACTCGGGGGTACGAGTCAAGGACCTGTCGTCGGAAATAGTTTAGATTCTGTCGACTTTCCAGGTGGGTCGTTTAAAGTCCGTTAGATTACATAAAAAGGCTCACTAGCCATAAGAAGGAGTCATACCTGAGGCATCTTCGGGATATGTCCTTGAGTTGTTTCTTGTTTGCGGACAAAGGCTCGCGAGCCGTGTTGCGGATATAAAGGGGCTCGCCAGCCACGTTACGGATATGAAGGGGCTCGCCAGCCGCGTGCGGGCATGAAGGGGCTCGCCAGCCGCGTGCGGATATGAAAGGGCTCGCCAGCCACGTGCGAATTTTAAGGGGCTCGCCAGCCGCGTGCGGATATGAAGGGGCTTGCCAGCCGCGTCAAATGTGCGTTGCGAGGCTCGCCAGCCATGTGGAATGTGCGTTGTGAGGCTCGCCAACCATGGAGAATGTGTTGCGTTTTGAGGCTCGCCATCCATGCTGAATGTGCGTTGTGAGGCTCGCCAGCCATGCTGATTGTGTTGCATTTTGAGGCTCGCCAGCCATATCGAATGTGCGTTGTGAGGTTCGCCAGCCATGTTGGATGCGCGTTGTGAGGCTCGCCAGCCATGTTGGACGCGTGTTGTGAGGCTCGCTAGCCATGCTGATTGTGCTGTATTTTGAGGCTTGCCAGCCATGTTGAATGTCGATTGATCGACTGTGGGAAATAGCCGTGTTGGATGGGCCTGTTTCGAGAAGTTGTTTGAGTTAGCGGGCTCCGTGAGGAGGTTTCCGATATCCTGTTCGGGAATTTCGGTGTTCATATTGAATGTTTGTGGCGCCGGAAAGGGATAGGCTCGTGAGCCTGACTCTTGTGCTCGGCGGTGATTTTGAACCTCGAAGGGAGATGGCGGTTTTTATTGCCGTTTGTTTTGTAGAAAAAGGACAGATATGTATTCTGTCGTCCGATGTGTGTTTGAGGAGGACGATTCTAATTTTGTCCTCTCACGTTTTGAGATTTGTGAAGGGTAGTGAATTTCACTATCCCTTTTTGAAGGTTTGACGGTTTTTTATGCCGTTTGTTCGAGGTTTGAAAATATTTGTTAAACATTTCGTGAGAATAACGAATTTGAATTCCACTATTTTGTTTTTGTATTTGAAAGATGACGGCTTTTAATGTTGTCGTTGAAATTTGAGAAAATAGCTTCTTTGAATTTCGTTATTTTGTTTTTTGTATTTGGAAAATGACGGTTTTTATTGCCATCGTTTGAGATTTGAGATTTGTGGAAATAGCGAATTTTGAATTTCACTATTTTGTTTTTGTTCGAGAAATGACGATTTTTAATGCCGTCATTGAAGTTTTGTGAAAGTAGCGAATTTGAATTTCATTATTTATTTTTGAAAAATGACGGTTTTTATTGCCGTCGTTGAAATATTGTGAAAATAGCGAATTTGAATTCCACGATTTTGTTTTTGTATTTGAAAGATGACGGTTTTTAATTCCACCGTTGAATAATTGAAGTTTGTGTGGGAAATTTGGCCAAAGCCCGAAATTTCGCTGAACAATGCAGGGAACACCCCATTAAGGCGCGAGCTGTGGTGCGAAGGAAGGGGGCTTCCCTATTTCCAGTAAAAGACGCGAGAAGTGGCTGCTCTCATTCTCACTTCGTCTACTTCCCTAAAACCGCGACGATCACAAAAATCGCCATTTTTGGGTTTCTTTTCTTGCTCGACTTTGTGCCATTACTATCATGTCATCTCAAGGTATATAAATCCTCTTGAATCCTCTTGAATTTGTTTGTCTTTTTGTTAATTGAATTAGGACGAAACCTTAAATTATTGAAAATTGAGTTGGGCGTTTTTATTAGCCTATTTTCGAGTGAAATTGATGATTGCATTAGGTTAGAAAGTTGTTTAGGAGTATAGGGGTGCTTTTAGTTTGCATTTTGGTCCCCGTTTCTGCTCCCTATACTCGAAAAACATGAATGAGACAAGTAAACCGTCTTATTTCACAATAACAAGTTTGTTTGCTTGAGCTGTGTGCCCCACTAGGTTGTATTGTAGTCAGGGAAGATTGTGTTTGCTATATTAAACCTTCGCTGGGTGTTGTGGGCAAAATTCAGAGTTTTTGCCTTTTGCGACGGTCTTTTGTCTGACGAAATAAGCGTATGTTTGAGCTCAAATTGAGTCAGTTTGCCTTAAAATGGACTTTAACGGTAGTTTAGGTCACTTTGAGACGTGATTAAATCACATTGTTTTCTAGTGGTCGTATTTTGAAATTTTGACCTGTTTGTGCCCGAATTGGCGTAAAATTGCCTTTTTTGAGCTCTGAAAAATACCCAGCTGTGTCAGGAATTTTTGTTTTTTAATTTGCGGGCCTTGTGTGGGCCTTGAGGTGTAGGGTGGTTTTTCTGAAAATTTTGTTGTTGTTTTGACTCGTCTTTTGCTTGAAAAGAAGGGCGAGTCGTTTTTGTGAGATTTTTGTGAAGTGTTCTATTGTTTTTGTTGGTTGGGTTTGGACGGGTTTGCCTTTGTTTTGTTTTGCATTTGCAGGTGTGTTGTTTTTGGATTTGTCCATTTTGTGCCGTCGTAAGGCCGAAATTTCGGGTGACGTTTTTGTTTTGTCCTGATTCCAGGGGAGTGTTCTTGGCCCACTGGGTCCGTTGTCGAGACCTTAGAGGTCTTCTTTGGAATTTGGCCGGTTAGCACTCTGGCGAGTGCACCTGAGGCGGTGGTAGAGGACGCTTCCGAGGAGGAGTCTACCGAGGAGGCTGTTAGGGCTCAGGGAGCTACAGAAGTTCGTGAGGAGCCCCTTGTTTGGGCTATTGGTGTTGAGGAAGCCACTAGGGCTCGAGAGGAGCCTGTTGTTGAGGCGGCTGGTGCTGGGAGGGCTCAGACAGGGTCTGAGGCTGGTACCTCTGGACGGAGGGTTAGTACCACTAGGAGGAGGGGTCCTCGGCCCACTAGACGGGAGCTTCAGAACGTCGTTAGGGTCGTTGAGAGGCCTCCTCCCCATCGTGTTGAGTCTCGAGGGCAGAAGAGACGGAGAGCGGAGATGGAAGCGGATGACGCTTTCGTCGCAGGCATAGATGTTAGACGGGTTACAGCTCCGCGGGGGTTGAACCTGCCGGCGGCGCCTACCTGGGCTGAAGGTTTTGACGGTAGCCAGCTGTTGCTGCGGCTAGACACTCACATCTCCTACCGTGCACACGAGGGTTTGGTGAGTTTACTGCTTTGTTGAGCTCTTACTGTTTTTGTTGTTTCAGGCCTGAATAGGTATTGTGACGCTGTTTGTTTCCTAATTTCATGAGATTGCTACCATGAGGACTTTCTCAGGCTTCTCGATTTGCTTGGGTTTCTACGACGATCTCCGGGTCGGTACGAGGGCGTTGATAGAGAGGTCGGCTATGAGGTTGTTGGTGGCTACTTGGCGTGATATTCACAGGGCTTCAATTAGGTCAAACCTGTGTCTGATCCGTGCCATGTTGGACCGTTGCTGGGACACGATGTCGTCGTTCCACATGGAGTTTGGGGAGGTCGGTGTCACCTTAGAGGACTTTGCTAAGATATCGGGCCACCCCTGTGGCCAGACGCCGGTTGAGTTCCCGGAGACGCTAGAGAGAGTGTCTTCCGCCGTGGTTACGGGTTTTATTGGCAATGTTTAGCCCACGCCTTCTGACTTCACTCTTTACCTGATCATGAACTCATATGTGGGGGATCACATCAGGGGGAGAGTGGTTGGCTTTGTTCCGGCGCCGTTGGCGAGTCCGGAGGCTGAGGCGAAGGCTGACGTGCAGGAGGCGCGGTTGTGGTTGTGGTACTTCTTGGGTACAACGTACTTTGGTGACAAGGGTGAGCGCTTGTCGACCAAGGTACTTCCTGTTCTTGCTGACCTAGACGCCTTGGGTCAGTTTGACTGGTGACGCCGGCTTTGGCGAGTTTTACCCGGTTCTTGCATGCTGTAGTTCGTCCGGAGGTGATGGGAGATAAGAGTTCTCCTACTTTGGTTGGTCCCAGCCTCAACTTGGAGGTACGAGCATTTTTGTGGTTTTTTGATGAAATTGATTTTGATTTGTGGTTTGTGGTTTGATTTTTGGATTGGTTTTGAGTTTTGGCAATTTTCGAAAAAATTGGCTGATTTGTGATTGTTGTGTTTTGTTACAGGCTTGGTTGTACGCTTACTTCGTCCCTCTGCGCCCGGGGACGACTGGTGGCGTTCCGTCGGCTTACCCCGCTGTGAGGGCTTGGACGGTGGCTCGGAAGAAGTCGACCAAATCGACTTACGAGGACTGTAGGCGTCGGGTGAACGCCCTCCGAGTTGGTGACGTAAGTTATTGCTTCCTACATCGTTTCTTTTGTAGAAACGGATAGAGATAGGATGACTAGGTAGCCTAGAAAGCCCCCAGTTAGTTGATTAGCTTTGTCTTGAGTGCAGTTTGTCGGGTGGCCTTGGGAGCACTACACAGGCGTGATGGCTGCTGTCAGGGACCGTTTGCGACCTCGCAGCTCCCAGCGTTTGTACCTTGAGATGGCGATCGAGCCGGTTTAGTACCTGGGCGAGCGTCTAGCTCGTCAGTGCTTTTGTGAGACCTTTGTGGTACCGGTTAATCCGCCTAGGGTGTTGTTCCATGAGTTGACACCCGACAAGGTTGAGGATCACCTTCACGGTCACGCAGGTGAGGAGTTGTTGTTACGGGAGGCCGACTACGACACCTTCCGCTTATCGAGGCTTGCTTGGTACCCGATTGAGGTATATTTTCCTCAGTGCTTTGTTTTCAATGCCTCTTCTTAATAGAAGGGTTTGTTACCTTCGATGCGGATCCATATTGTAGGGCGTCGACGCGTTGATGAGGACCCAGCCCCCAGTTTTCCCGACACAGACCACCTTTCAGGGGCCGGGTGGTGAGGAGTTACAACTGCGTCTACCAGAGCCTGCGGCCGCCGAGGTGACCGATGCTGGAAAGGAGTACAAGTTTACAGTTCCGAGGGTGAGTTTCTGATTTGAATACTCCTCCTCGCTTGTATTTTGCCTCGCATTTTTGTTGTATTGAAGGGTTTTTCTGGTTGCAGGTGTCGACCGCTAGTCATCAGGCTTTGTGGCGGATGACTAACCGGTGGAGGGCACTTGCTGGTGACCTGGCTGCGAGGGAGTCTCGGCTTGCGCAGGTGCTTTTTGTAGGTTATTTTTGTGTGTTTTTGTGTTGCCTCTCACGTTTAGATCTTAACGACCTGTATTGTGTTTTGCATGGTACTGCGGATCCGCGGAGCTTGCTCGGGTCCTTGCTGAGTTGGACGCAGCGAGGTCGATGATTGAGTCACAGGGGCTGGGGATCATCAGTCGGGAACAGGAGCTGAGTCATCGTGAGGACAGGTTGCGGAGCCGAGATTCGGAGATTGCCTCTCTCAGGGCTCAGGTGGCTGCGGTGGAGGAGCTTCGTGTCACGATGGAGTACGATACGTTGGAGAGTTCTCCGGAGAGGGAGCCTGAGTAGGAGGTGGTGTCTGCTTTGCCCGCGACTCCTCGTGAGACCGAGACTGGCCAACAGGGAGGCGTTGAGTAGTTGTAGTTGTTTGTCCGTGTTTTGGACTTTTGTTTGTAAATATTTACATTTTGCGTTAGGCGGTTTGTATTTATGTGTTTTTGGTTTGTAGTTTATTTTATGTTGTGTTTGGCTTTTTTTTATGTTGTGTTTCGGAGAAGCACCAGCAGCGGTTGATTTCCTTTGCTTTGCATTTGTTCCTGCATCGTTAGTGTAGAAAACCAGCAACAGGTAGCATGTACGCATAAACGTAAACACTCAAAAAGTAATTGAAGAAAACACAAATAACCACGATGACTCGAAGTTAAAATTTGAAATTTAAACTTTGAAAATTCCGCGACAAGTCGTTACGTTTGTATTTTTGAAATGAAATTGATTTGAAATTTCGAGCAATTAACTCGTGTTTGAATTAAATTGCACCGAATTTTGCTAGAAATTGATTTGTAACTTGAAAAACTAAAACTGAAACCGTCACGGGTGAATTTTAAAAGAGATTTTTGCGAGTGTATTTGATTTGACTTTTGTGAGATCAAGACTCGGATTTGCGAGATCTTGAATTTTGGAGGAAAATTGACGTCGTGTTATCAATTTTCAATTTTGTGGAAAATGTGAAAAAGCAAAAAAATTTCGAAATTTTCGAGTGACATGGAAACGATCCGTCGCGGATTAGGGTGACTAGCCCTTCCCCCTTAAAAAAAGAAGAGAAAACCCGCATGTTTAAAGCTGCGTCATGGAAACTGTGTCGGATTTCGTAAAACGCGAAAACAAGGAAATGTGAGTGTGAGAAAACACAAAAAATTCCTGGATCGGCCCAAAGAGACGTGAGTCCTACGGCTGGAGGATTTAGGTGTCAGAAAGAAACACAACTTGAAAGGGACAAATCAAGGTGCGGATCCTGAGAACCAGCCCAATGAGGCGCGAGGCCATGGGCGATGGAAGGGAGCTTCCCCTTTTTTCGGAAAAAAAGTGCTGATTGTTTTGTATATATAGGGACGTTTATGCTTCATTGTTTCATCATCCGAAACACGAAAAACATCTCCACAAAAACCTTTCTTCTTTTTCCACAAAATTATTCATGGATGCTTTCGAAAATAGGTTGCGACATTGGTCTCGGGATTTCTCATCTCCCGAGAAGTATCAACTCGTTATAATGGGAGTTGGTCAATTGTTGGTGCTCCGTCAAGTTAAGGTGCAATCTTCGTTCCTTGAAGCATGCTCTCGGTTTTGGGAAAGGTGAAATTTATCCTCTTGCCGAAGAAGTTAGCGCCATTGGTGGATGGCTTGGTTGTACTCCGGTGCTTTCCCCGACTCGGTTGTGTTACAAAGAGAAGTTTCGTTCAATGTTGGGTTTGTCAACAAGTCAAGTCAACTTTCTCCTTGCTCCCTACGGTGTGGATATGTTGGCTCTTATCAATATTTTCTCAAACCGGGTGGATGTCAATGTTTCGGAGGTGGCTAGGAGAAGGGCTCTTGCCTTTTGCCTAGTGCATGCATACCTTCTTGTTGGTGCCTTGAAGAAGGAGGGGTCCAAATGTTATGGTAGTATGACCCTTGTGCATGTGGTTGAGCAAATGGAGCATGGTAGGGATCCATCATGGTTGGTGCTTAGCGAGATCATCCAAGCCTTGGACAAGAAGGGCACTTGTAGAGAAGCTCCCTCGTTCGGATCTCCAAGGATCCTCCAAGTGTGGCTATTGGAGAGGCTAAGGTATGTAGAGCCTCCGGCCGATTCTTATTCTTATTCCTTCCGTCACTTTACTATGAGGAAGAAATTGTACTCGGATAGTTTTTCATCCACCGAGGCCTATTGGACCTCGAGATTGGTGGAGGAGGGTGGTCCCCATATCAGTTGGGTGGTGCCGTGGTAGCACTTGAGGTCCTTCAAGGGGTTGCCCGCTTCGGTCGCTAGTTCATGCACTTTGATGGTGGTGGGTTTGAAGGCTGCTTCTTTCATTTATCCTGAAAGGCTTATGAGGCAAATTGGGCGTCAACAAAAGGTGCCCGCTCAAGATACTCTCGTTCAAGAGAGTGTTTTCCGGAACTCCGAGCTTGTGGAGGTCTTTGAAAGGTGGTCGGTCCGCTTTGAGCTTAGATTTCGGTTACCTGTCGTTAGGAGCACCTAGACCAAAACAATATTTATAACTTCACAAACAACTCTACTACTAGTAAAGAGGTAAGTAAAAGTCGGATCCCAAGGGACGGGTATTGATGTAGGATTTTTGATTGCAAGTAGTGGTGTCTAGGGGTGTCACAATTTGGGTTGAGATAAGAAGATCACTAAACTAAATAATAATAAAAGTAAACAAGCAAGATGACTAAAATGAGATGTAAACAATTGATTAAAAGCACTAGGGTGTCATGGGTTCATAGGGGATTCATGGGAATTGATCAAACAAACATATTCTCAAATTATAAGCAAGCAATTATTGTTGTGATTGGATCGAGTTGGTTTATATCTTACAATCCTAGGAAGGTTTGGGTTCCTGAGCCGAATCGGTTAGATTGTACAACACCTACAAGTCGACTTAATCCTCCATACTCAACTATATGCATGGTCTAATGAGACTCGAGTTGGTTTATGTCTTACAAGTCTCATTGAAAAGGTAAGTGATGGGTAAAAAAATGCAAGGATTCATAGGCTAGTATTTCATCAAACATAACATGTGCATAAGTTGAGATCACAACAAGCAAGCAAATAAATTATGTGAACATATTAGATTAAGCATGAATCATCCCCCATGTTGGTTTCCCCTAATTCCCCATTAACCCTAGTTAAGGAAACTACTCACTCATTATCAAGTTTGACATGTTAACAAGGTTGTCAATCATATTAACAAAGCAAAACATGATGAATAAATGAAGATGATTAACAATAATTAAAAAGGGATTAAGAGAATTATACTTAATGATGATTCCAAAATAATAATGCAAAGAATAATAGAAGTACTTGATGATTGATGGAAGGTTGTCAATCTCCCAATAAACCCAAATAATCTTCAATTACCCAAAATAAAGGATGAACAATAGAGAAATTAAGGAAATGAGATTTGTATTAATACTTGATTAGAAATTGATTACAAGATTAAAGAGAGATTAGAATAATATAAAATATACTAAAGATTGATAAGAAGAACATGATAATCTAATTAGACTAATGGGGTATTTATAGTGGAGATTAGGTGCACAAATTAGGGTTACTAAGGGCTTAAATGACGATTAAGTCCTTGAGGAATCGCTCCTCTCAAGAAAAGATGCGGGTCTCCTTTTAGCTAGTCTTCCAAAAATATGCGCATCTCGAATGAAGAAAGAAGGGGACGTGTTGCTCTGGAGGATAATCCGAGCGTCCAAAAGGTCGGGACGAGCGGATTGTGTACGGCTTGGACGAGCGGCCTGTGGAGCTTCTGGACGGGCGTCCCGATAGGTGAGTCGCTCGGATCTTTGCCATTTCTTCTTTTCTTCTTTTCTTCTTCCAACAATCCTCCGGGATTTAGTCGGTGATGCAAGGTTCCTCTTCATCATTGCCCATATACTACATTATGTACAAAGGCTTTCTAGTCTTGTCTTTTCTTTGACGCTTGGTCATTAGATTCGATCAATTTAGCTCTATTTAGCCATGAAAATGCAAGGTTTGCACTCCTCTCCTACCAAGGAAACAAAACCTCAAAGAATATGCAAAACAAGGGACTAAAGATAGTAAATGACCCAAATATGCACTAAAAAGCATAGGAACGAGGCTAATTCGGGGACTAAATATGCTCAAATATTGATCACATCAAATATCCCCAAACCGAACCTTTGCTCGTCATGAGTAAAGAGGTGATAAAACTAGGACCCTTATTTAAACTAACCTACTAATATAGACAATATGAGACAATTAGCGGGTCTCACACCGCCCCTTCAACTCACAACAAGACAACCATGAGGTAGGATGCCTTCTTGCAAGGCATGATGGGTCTTCCCAAAATGGCGACACATCCAATCATTAAAGCACACAAAATCAAGTAATGGATGCATTTACAAAAAGAACAGCCACTTTCCTCATCTAAGTGGTGGAAATTATCTAAAGGGAAAGCAATTCAAGGGTACACACTCCTTCATAGATATGGTTTCTTCAAACTACTAAGCTTAGAAGGATACCAATAAATCACCTCCAAGTTCTGTCAAGCTAGGGTACCTTTGTCCTCAATCGTTAATTGTTTTTGTCAAGAATAGACTCCCTATGGTATTAGAAACACTGGAGGATCGCGGAATTCCCCTTCTTGCCTAGACAAGAAGAAGGGGCGTCCCCTCTCTACCATGCACAAAAATGAATACGATGGATAAAGGGATCAGTAGTATTTGAGTTTCATGTGGGAGTTTGCTTTTGTTGTTGTTTTTCCCCCCCAATTTCTTGTGGTATTTGACATTTGAGAACACTTTATTTTTGCCATTTCTTTTGATTTTTGGCATTTCAATACTTGACAACTTTCAACTTTTGCATTTTCTTTTGGACATTTTCAAAGTCACCCCAATTAGTAATGAGGGTGACTTATATCTGAAGCATAGGAGTTTTTTTTCATTTTTGTTAGTCCTCTTTTCTTTTGTTGCATTTGTAAACTTTTTGACATTTCATTTCACTTCTTGAACTCAAATTTGAATATTTTTTGTGCCCATTCCCTTTGATGACAAAATGTGGTAGAACATGGATGAATCATGGTTGCATGGTTTCAAGGGTCACCATGGAATAAACGGTAGCCAAGGAGTTATCACACCACAAGGCACTCTTGACTAGGCCTTAATCTATGAGTCAAAGGATACTAGCATGACACATCATAGGGTGTTTTACAAGTATTCTAACAAGCAATGTCTTAAAAAGAAAAAGCATCTACTAGGGCCTATATACACTTGTCAAGCTTCCCAAATAGACGGTTTCACAAAATTTTTCATAAATGCAACTATATGTCATGATGCAACTAACATTTATACATCCTAATGCATATGCTTCTACCAAAAAGTATGCCAAATAATCTAAATGCAAGTCCTAAATTCACATTGTTTATACCGCATCAATCAAAATAAAGCCACATAGTCATTAACATAAAGAGGAAAAAGGATATTGGAAAGATTATACCATGCGGTCTTCAATATCCTCATGTCTCGGATGTGGCGTAGTCAATTAATGTGAACAAGGATGAACAAACACAATATATACAAAACAATATATACAATACTACACTACAAAGGAAATGAACTTGTTTTTGGATTTTCAATTTTACAATTTTTTTGGATTTTTCGAAATTTTTGATTTTTTTGGATTTTGTATAAAACTCGAGCTATAATTTCCCATCCCCACACTAGTATGGGCATTGTCCTAAATGGCCAATACGATAGGAAATTATGCAATGAATATGCATGATTTCTAAACTAAATGCAAACTATAATAAGCTACAATACATGATGCATGTGTTTTTGTTATGGTGGAGAGCATAATTTAAATTAGCTCCCAATGCATATGCATGGACTTCCCCAAACCAAAATAGACATTATTTCTAATGTCATGAATTTCGGGGGAGTTTATGCACATGCAATGCAATGCATGAAACTAAAGATTGTCGTTTTGGATTTTACAAGTCGGGAACAATAATAATGAACAACTTAATGAAGCTAAGGTGTTAGTCCCCCAATGTTGCTAGGGCTCCACAAAATGATCAAAAAAAAAAAAAGTAGACAAACCATAAGGGAGGTGTAAGAATGTAGGAGCCTCCAAAGTTTGCTAATCCTCACCCATCGTATCATCATCATCATCATCTCTTGAGGCATCAGCAACCTCCATAGATGTGGAATCATGTCCACTCTCACTTTCACTTGCTTGTTATTCCTCAATTTCCTCTCCCTCTTCTTGGACTTCTTCTTCTTCTCCTTCTTGGTCACCACCCTCTTCAACAATCATCTCCTCTCCACCCGGTCTACCACAACTATGAATGCTAAGAAAGAATACTTCCCTATCCGCCCAACTAGGCAAAGGACAAGATGGATCAAGAAGTTCTTCCTAGCTAGATGTAGGAGGGGCAGATATTGGGCCTTGTAAGCATCCACTCTATCATTGTAAGCTTGCTTATGCATTTCCCTCATGAGTAGAGTCAATTAATCATTTCCCATTTCGACATCTTTGGGTTTGAACTCGTGGTATTCAAATGGGTAAGGTGGGGTGATAATGGAGGAGGACGGCTCGGCAATTTCGCCCCTTTGTTGTTGAATGATATACTCGGTCTCTTCGGAGAGTGGCAGAAGGTAGTCCGGTCGGTGCACATTCAATCGACAAATTTTGGAAGGCAAGGTGAAGGATCTAGCTTCATTTGTTAACCACCCATATTTTTTTTGTCAAGAGTGTCGTGCTTGACCCACTTAAACTTGTGAATCACGGTGTCCATATCAACAAGATAGCCTCCTTTAACCGGTACATAAGTGTTGTTTTTGTTGAAATCCCGTTTAAAATGCTTAGCCAAATAGGTAACTAGTCCTCCATTGACAATAAAGGCGGTGCCTTCTTTGCCACAATCGACATTAATCCATCGTTCAACCAAAAGTCTTAGAGCATTGTATGGCTTGGCAAATTCCCTCCCAATGTTCAAGGCCGACTCAAGAAGAATACAATCGAGTTTGGTAAGATGATTTGTGCCATTTCTAGCTATCAAGGTATTCCCAATGACCTTATGCCATACTCTAATGCCCGGATGGTGGACTAAGAGAGCACGACAATCATGAAAGCGTATGAATTTCTTTCCGGAAATTGCCATCCAAAGAGGAGCGGGGTCATACTTGATAGGAGTCTTTGTATATTTCGGGTTATCACTAAGGCCTAATATCTTACCCAATTCTTCATAAGTTATGCGTCTATCAACATTTTCAAGATGAAACTCGATGTTGGTTCGAGTCTCCACCCTTGTGACTTTCAAAGAACTTAAAAATTCCAAGGTGAGGGAGGGGTATGTCAATTCTTTCATTGTAAACAATTTAACCAACCCCATAGACTCAAAGAAGGATTTGGTTTGGTCAAGAACACTCAATTTTGATAATGAATCTTCACAATCAAACTTAGTAGGCATGATGGTTTTCTTAGCAAAGAGAATGAATTTCCCTCTATGAGAGTCGGAAGTGAAAATTACCTCCGGATAATTGGATAATTGTTCAATGACCGGAGTTGTTGATGTTGTAGCTTCCATAGGGGGATCTTATTGTTGAACCTCCAACCTTGCTTCATGGACTACCAAAGCCTTTGACAATTGTTTTGCTTGAAGAGCTAGTTGCCTTTTGGAAAGTGTCATCTTTTGGGGTGCCTTGTTGCCTCCTTTAGTTCTTGCCATTCTCCTTTGCTTGATTACACCAATGAAATATTGAAATCTTCAATTTTTAGTGATACCCAAATCGATTTAGGATGAATGAATGTTGATTTGTATCCTAAAAATTGACTCAAAAGTTGAAGATTTTGGTGTTTGAATCACTTGTTGTTGCAAAAGGAGTGATTAATTTTTGTTGAGAGGAAGTTTGGATTTGATTTGGTTGAGTTTGGTTGAGGAAATTTGATTTTGTTGATGGAGAGGATGAGGGTTTTGGGGTTTTTGGTTTTTGGTTAGTGTTTGTAGGTTGAAGAATTTTAAAATGTAGTGGAGAACGAGCGGACCAGGTGTCGGGGACGCTCGAATTCTTCAATGTTTTGCTCAAGAAAAGACGCCACAGGACGAGCGTCTTTCTGAAAAGACGTGCGTATTATTTGTGGAGGGACGAGTGTCTTTCTGGGTGGACGCTCGGATTCCTTTACAGAGAAAATGCCAGATTTTTGCAGCAAAAAGACGAGCGTCTTTTGTGAAGGACGACTGTCGAGAATGAGACGAGTGGATTCTCAGCTGAGACGCTCGGATTCATTGTCAGACCAGGTTTTTGTTTTTTGCAACTCTACCAGACGAGCGTCTGGTGACTTTGGACGCTCGGGTTTCTTCAAGACGAGCGGATTGTCCATTTGGCCGCTCGGATTCTCCCTTGACCACACGAATTCAGGTCGATCCGTGGGTACTTCATAACCCTTGTCATTTTCATTCTTCAATTCTCGTGTTCTTCATTGTAGAGGCACTACAAAGGCATGAATATCCTAGGCAATTGCTATCCCCACATTAAGGTAAAGCACTACACATCAATAAAATCATATCTCAAAATGATGAATATCGTGATCAAGGCACAAAAATATAAATCCAAAAATGACAAAAATGCAATGTAATAATTGAAATGCAAGTTGGGGAGTTAGAATAATTACAAATGGTGGTTTAGGAAGGACTCCACCAAACTCTCATCCAATGTGAGATGTCAAGGAGGCATGTTCAAGGTGTTGTTGATGTTACTCAACACCTTGAAGAAGTAGTCGAAAGCTTGCTCATTATCATGATAAAGGTCCTCAATATATTTTTGCACTTGTTGTTCTCCATGATGGTCTTGGTTCATAGCATTACCAATATAGGGATTGAATATCCCTTCAAACTCATCATCCCAAAGACCGCAAACTTCGTCTACTTGATCACTAAAAATTTCTTGAGTTGATGGAGACAACTCTCCTTCTTTCTTGTCTTGGCCAATGAGGCCATCTTCTTCACTTGTCATGGGTGAGCTTTTCAAGCTCTCATTGTTGCTATTTCCTCGTTCTTTTGATGAAGCATCATCCACTTTCTTTTTCCATTGAAATTCCAACTTCTTCATATCATCCTTCCGGCTATAGTGATCAACCATAAAACATGGCTCATGCAATCGGGGAGCTTTCATGGTCTTGTCAAGATTGAAAGTGAGGGTTTCATCTCCCACTTCAAGGTGAGTTATCCATGCTTCACATCGATCACCGCTCCCGCGGTGGGCAAGAAAGGTTTTCCTAAGATAATAGGAATGTTGGAGTCTTCTTCCATGTCAACAATAACGAAATCCACCGGGATGAAGAATTTTCCAATTCTCACGGGAACATCTTCCCAAACCCCTAAAGGTGTCTTTGTTGATCTATCCGCCATTTGAATCGTGATGTTGGTACATTTGAGTTCTCCCATTCCTAGCCTCTTGCTAACCGAATATGGCATGACACTAACACTTGCCG
This sequence comes from Silene latifolia, assembly GCF_048544455.1. NCBI lineage: Eukaryota > Viridiplantae > Streptophyta > Magnoliopsida > Caryophyllales > Caryophyllaceae > Silene > Silene latifolia. The sequence goes on from NC_133537.1 coordinate 155,627,014, forward strand.
CAAGGTCACATAAAGCTTTGTTGATTGTGTTGGAAAATGTGTCCTCAACAATAGTGCGATCACATGATTTAATATCATAATTAAATCTCATATAAAGAATACGTAGGGGATGATTCAATTATATAGTCAGCTGATCAACATTAATTAGTAACGATTGGCTTGCTAGAGTGTGACGTTATTGTCGTGGGACGATGGTGGTCAGTTGATCCCTTAAGGTCACACCTAAAGGATGATGCCCTTATCTGTAAAGTTAATTAATTGTATGACGATACAAGTTAATCAATTCCTTAAAATTGAACAATTCATTTGTAAGAGAGAATATATTTATCTTATCGTAATGGGATTAGATAAGATTTATTTTAGTAATAAAAATGCTTTACTACTAAAATTGTTTATTGTTTGAGAAACAATAGAGATAAGAATGAATGGTTAATTGTAATTACAAGATGTTGTGAATTATAATTAAATGACCCATTTTATTTATTTGATCAAGTATCACTAGTCAATTTGTTGTATGTAATTTAATTAATTTATAAAATGATATTTATTTGATAAATATGCATTAAATTAATTAATAACATGAAACATACTGTTGGGAAATGTGTCCTCAACAATAGTGCGATCATGTGATTTAAATATCATTCTTAAATCTCATTTTAAAGAATACAATTGGGAAGTAATTTTGTTACTGTCAACTGGTCAACATATATCGGTAATGATTGGCTGACTAGAGTTTGACATTACTGTCGTGTGACGGTGGTGATCAGTTGACCCCCTAGGTCATACCTATAGGGCAATACTCTTAATTGATCATTTAATTAATCGTATAATGTTACGAGTTAATTAAATTACTTGAAAAATTGACGGACGATTTAGGAAGTAATATTTACGTATCAAATTGAAATATGATTAAATGAGATACGGTCTGAGTAATCGAATTGTTTCATTACTCGGATGAAATTGTTGTTTAAAGAAACAATCGGAATTGAATGAATTATTATAAATATGATTTATAAATTGGTAAAATATTTTGGTATAAGTAATTATGAATTACTAAGTCGATTTTTGTATATGACGTATTTTTTATTAATACGTTGATTTTTAATATGATAAAAATACATTGCATTGTTACATGTCATGTAACATGTAACATGTGACAAAATTGACAAATGACAAAATATAAAATGGACTTTCCATTTTATAAGTACCGAAATATTAAGAGGGTTTTTAGTGGAAAAATTGTGTTAATTATTTTAATAAGAGAAAACACAATGATGATCTACCTATGTGTAGCCATGCAAGCCTACATTTCTTGGGTAGAAAAACTAGCCCATGCATTGGGCTCTCCTTCCCTCCCAATCGGTTCCACATAGAAAAGAACAAGAGTTCTTTTACTTAAAATAATTATTATTCACCATATGTATGTGTGGGTGATTATTATTATTCATTCAACCATGTAAAATTATTTTTAGAGAGATAAAAATAATACTCTTCCTCTCCACATCTCCTACCCGGTTTTAGGAGGCTAAACCAAACAATTTTTGGTTCATTTTTCATGAGATTAATATTATACTAGCTCAAATAATATTAATTAGATTAAGAGTTAAGCTTTGGGTATTATTCCTAAGGAGAGATCCTACACTTGGATCTTGTTCTTCCATTAAAGGAAAGCTCAAGAACAAAAGAAAAGGAGATTTCTTTTGTGCCCATTTGAACCGAAATTTCATTGTAAGAAAATGATTTCTTCTCTTTTATTATATTGTTTGCATGCATAAGATCCGTTTTAATTTTATGACAAATTAACTTAGACATATATGAGTATGTTTTTTATGTATATGAATCTACATTTCCTTCAATCGGTATCAAGAGCCACGGTTGTTTGCATGCAAATTGGTTAAAAGTTTTTCCGAGTTATATGAATAACAAAATAAAACTTGTAAAATTTGTGTTATTATGAGATATCACGAAATTACTCCATGCATGTTAATATTTCTGGTCCTAAAATGTTTTAGGATATTTTGGTTAATTTTTCGGATTTTATTGTTCATAATTTACAATAATGGCATTTAAATGTGATTTTATGAGTAAAAATGTCATTTTTGGTCTAAAATTAGCTATACTTCGAATTTTTACTTGGTTTTTGGATATGTTGTTACATATATTATTTTGAGATAACCTGCAAATTTTCATAATTTTTGGACTTGTTATGCTCGAAAAATGAATTTTTCATTATTAAATTCGGATTTAAGAGAAAAATAGGTTAATATGAGTTAAATTTCGAATCTGGTCATAGAAATTAATATGTTGTCACATGCAATTTTACAAGATGTGTGTAAAATAATTGGCTATAAAGAAGTCTTTTAGCATGATTTATGAATTTTTGAAGAAAAATAGCATAAATAGTGACATTATTAGTTGGAAATTAATAAAACATAATCTATGACTTAGGAAAAACGTCTAATGTTGCATTTTATTATATTTTTCAGATCTAAAATTGAAAATTTAATGAAAATAATTTTTCCATGTTTTTATGATTATTTTATTAAATATCGATAAACCGCAACATTGTTTTTCCGGAAAATTTTCGAAATTTTTAACCTAAGATTTTGAACATTATGAGTGTCATGGATTTTTCCACAATGTTCATGAATTTAAATTTCAAATTTTGAATTTATTTGAAATTTTTGGATTTATTTGAAGTTTAATAGCTTATTTTTGTAATTTTGGTCCTTTTATGAACAATTTTGTAAATAAAAGTTAATTATGGTCAAATTACTAGTGGAGACTATAATTTGAGTCCTAAGAGGTTAGGGTAATTAACTTATGCATAAATATGAGTTTATGCATTATTGTGATTATAAAATGTTGAAATCACGCAAATCCGTAAAAACCGAGTAATATACGATATTGGCTATTTAAAAGGCGATTTAGCATAAAAATTGAGCATGTTCATACATATTATAATGCTGCATTTTCTTTATGATTGTCATAATTTTAATTTATGTAATTTTGAATTATGTAATTTTACTTAGTATGGCCTTAGATTTTAATTGGTATTTCCCGAAATGTATGGGAATATCGATTCGGTTGTAATTTTATTGTGATCTCGTATCACCGTTTTGTAATTTAATAGATTTATTTTATTTTAGTTACAAATGTATAATAGGAAATTATGTAATTTATTATGTATTTTAATTTATCTCGGAGTTTCCAAAGACGGATTTCTTCAAGATGGTGATACATAAAGACGGTGTTACCTCGAGATGCGTACCACAACCGAAGTTCAAGGGACCAATGGAGTTGGTTTCCGAATATGTAATAGATTAATAGTTTTTCTATTTTAGGAAAGGCCATACTAGGATTTATTTATTTTTATGCTTGCATTTTATTTTATGTCGCATGCATCATTTGAATCGCCATAACTAAAACATGCATTGTCATCTTTATCGAGTTTATCGACCGTGTCAATTAAAATTATCGTAGTTCACCGCTTTAGTTCACTTAAAACGTGATAGATAATAAATTGACATGACCTCTCGCTAAAATAAACAATTGAGACTTAGCCTTACCAAAGAGTAGAAACCATGAAAACCTATTTCGTGAGGGAGTGCGCTCGGCCACACCGGGGTACAAACCTTGTTACGTAGGGGAAGTGGGTGATGAATGTTAATCCACCGAATTCATGTTGATAAGGGATGTATCGGCCACACCGTGCCCAAGTTAATGTGGGTTTGGATCATGGACACATTTATTCGAAATTTGGATTGAACTCAACAAAAGTATTTGATAAGGGATGTATCGGCCCCACCGTGCCCTTGTCGATGTGTTTTGGGCTAAAGATAAATGTTAATGTAATTTTATCGACCAAGAGTTCTAAAAGTAGAATCGATTAAAGAGTTAATCCACCGAGTTATATTGATAAGGGATGTATCGGCCCCACCGTGCCCAAGTTAATATGAATTTGGATCTAGGAATCATTTATCATAGTTGGGTAGAGGTCACTATGTAAATACTATACTTGTTTACAAGTATTAATATAACGATGGATGTTTTGTTTTCCACTATTCCGTTATCATATTGATCTATTTCTTTACCACAATTCTTATACGATATCATTTCGATTTTGATTCAAATCTCCTTATAACATCGTAACTAAAGACAAATATGAATTTGCTTCTAAAACCTCAAATGAACCATTGCTAAGGATCTCTTGTAAAGAGTATAGATTAAAGTTATTCATTATCAAACAGGTTTTGATTCTTGACTAACACATCTACTTACAATGGATTGTTTTTCATATACTTAAATGAATTAAGTACATTAAAGCGATAAATTGTTTTGGTAATTAGTTTTGTCAGAATTCGTAATTGACCAAAATAACGCAACCACTTCAATGAAAGTTTTAAGACTAAAACGAACAAATGAAGAATGATCTTCATGAATTCAACTTTGCTTCTCAAAGCAAAGACTCATTGAATTAAGTGGGAGCATTCTCTTAAACCGTTAAGATGAGGACGAGGTTCAAGAAGTAAAGATTATGATGGAATTGATACAAGGTAATGTTAAAGGTAAAGTTGTTGAGAATGACGATACTAAACCTATCAATTCCGACCGATAAAGTTTCCATTGTCTTAAATGTTGGACACAAGAAAGGAAACTAACCCCAAGTTATTGAAGAATCAACAAATTAGTTGTGGGACATCTAATAGGATCTTCTTCTTTAAATGTTTATATGATTGACATAAATTTTGCTAGTACCACTTCGTCAATATTAGAAACCGGTGGTGGTTTACATCGTTGTACTTGATACATAGAATGATTAGAATATGACGACTAGCATCAATGATGTCGAGAGATAGAGTCATTGTGTACTCAATCTAGTTTTCGGGTTTGGAGTGGTACTTAATTGTGACTATTAAGTACATAAACTCTAAATAAGAATATATACTTGTTACGATACAAAAGAGGTTTCACTTTTGTGACCCTATACACCATGATTTGATGTATGGCTAGCCCATCATCAAGGTGATTATATTCTAAACCAAACTAGAATGATATATCATGAAGATGATGCAAGACTCAAATTGGTAACCCAAGATTAAACCTTAATTTCTGGAATGATGAACGCAAAGAGTTATCGAGTACTCTTGAAACCATTAGATTGTTAATGGAATATGCGTATCTTGTATTCAAAGCAAGATGTCTCGTGCCTTTTGGTTGAAAAGGAGATCGAGGTTATAAATCATCAATCCAAAATAGGTTGATCATCATCTTTTACCAGCGATTTAAGTTGACACTAGTGTGTTCACTTAATAAGGTAAATAGAGAAATCTTTGAAGAAGTTCAAAAGTTCAAGGAATCACGATTTAGTCGTGATGGGATTATCAAAGTGAAGACTTTGATATAAGCCAAAGGAAATGTGATATAATTTCACAAGTTAATCTCTCTTAACACACATTATGGGACAATGTGTGGTTGGATAAGAAATCAAACGCTATTCGATATGGTTTGGACTTCGATCAAGTTACTTTGAGTTACTTGATCCCTTGGGGATTTTATCATTTTGTCTAAATTATTTTCCACTAAATCATATGAGATATGAAATGGTAAGGGTACCATATTTGTAAGTTTTCACAAGAAACAAATGCTCATTTTTCCCTTTCTATTCTCACGAGTACGACGGGTTTGCGGCTCTTGAAGCTGTCTTTCTAAAATACCAGTTTATTTTTAGAAGACAGAGTGGGAGAAATTATTCAAAGAGCCACAAAGATGTTATGTCGCAAGAAATTATTCAAAGAGCCACAAAGATGTTATGTCGCAAGAAACTGGTCTTTCTTGGCTACATGAGACGTTTTGTGTAAGACATTGTTTCTTCAAAACCTAGGAGGTTAAAATTCGTCATTTGTTAAAAATGATGAATTCATGTTACTTTTAAGAAAGTAAAGAGCTTATAACTTACAAAGAAATTGTTTGATTCAAGATTGATTACTTCTGGAAAGTAATGAACATATGACTTACATAAGAGTGATTAAGTCACAACTCAATATAAGGCTTAGAGCCATGAAAATCCGAAATAAAAAGGCTTGATTAGTTGCAAAGGGTTTTGCACTAATAAAGAGAGATTTCAAGGTTTGATTGGTTGCAAAGGGTTTTGCACAAATTGAAATGCTTAAGTCTATTTGGATCTTCTTAGGGATTGTGTTTCATTATCATGAAATACATAACAAGTGAATCTAAAACTCACTTCTTCAATTAGAAGGAATGTATTCAATACATATCTTGTGTTTTGAAGATTCTTGCAATCCTAAGATAATGTGAAACTTAAGAGAGGGTCTTAAGTAGGACATCAATGAGTTGGAATCAACATTTTTGGATCATGTAATGAAACATTTCTCGATAAGTCGAGAAGTTGTGTTTATACATGAAGTTTAGTGGGAGTTACGGAAATTTTAATTAGTCCGATATGTGGATGACATATTGATCATTGCGAATGATTTAAGACTTTTGGAGTATTATAATACATCTTGAATATGCAGATTTATGAAGATAAATCCACGTGATATTAGCGTCAATAAGAAGTCTTATGTTGATAAGATTCATGACTAGTTCAATTAAATTGAACATATTTGATTGATTCCATTTGCTTCCGCTGCCGAATCAATTAAAAAGAAATAATGTATAACACTTCATATGCTTTGAGTATGATGAACTGTTTTCAAAATCGAATTTAAGTAATCTTTACCAAGTAAGCTACGAAGATTACCCTTAAGTGCATGCAGAAGCATTAAGGAAGTAAAGCAAAGTGTTTATGATGCAATTTTGTGTAAGGGTGTTACACAAGTGACAATTGACAATTGAGGTTGCGCATGGTTTCCGACAAAACCATAATCAAAACACATTAGGATGGTTAAGATACCATTGTGGCTATGTTAATTAAGAAGTAGATTTTCTAGAATCGTTCTAGACAATAAAGAACAATAAGAGATATTTATAACGGAAATTGAGTACACTTGCAATCATGAGATGTGCAAGAGGATGAGTCCCGCACACCGAGAAAACAAAGTGGGAGCTACTCTTAGGCTAAGAGGGTCTATGTCTTGATTGGATCTCGACACGTACTCAGAAAGTTTTGTAATGCAAATGTATACATTACAAAGGAAAACGAGTATGTAGTGAGGTTGAGTAAGGTACAAGAAGTTGATAAAACCTACTAACCAAAGCCTTCTCAAAGGCTAAACATGATGAGTCATGTCATTTCAATTGAATTGAAATGAACAACTACGTACAAGATCAAATTAGATTATAGAATATGAAATAGTAATCAAGCATTGACTATTCATATGTGATAATCACATTTGTCGTTCGAGTTTTATTTTTAAAACTCTTTTATTATACTTTGTTACATCCAAACGGGTTGTGGAGACAATTGAACCCCGTTAAAGTGAACTCGGATTAACATTGTATTTGCCCATAGTTACTTGTATGAAGTGACGTCTCGAAGTAACTAGAGTGTGATGCGATTGATGGCAAGTTCAAGTGCCATAGAGTCATGTGAGATGACTAGTCGATCACATAGGCAGATTATTAGGAACATTTTGTCGGGCCTTATGACCGCTTATAGAGTTCTGGAAATTTATATAGCCTGGTCGTGGCGAGAGCTGCTATAGTATTCAAATGAGTCGATTCTTTTGACTAAAGACTATTCACCTAAGATGGCTCAGTTTTAGATTAACTTTGATTTGTGTTACTACGACCTTCGTAAATGGGGTCAAATGGGCATATTTTGGGTTATGATGGCTGTGGCTAGTCGAAGGGAATGAGTGCGATAGGAATTGTCCACCCCTTGTCGGGGTTAAAACAATATCTCAGGGCCACTCGAGGAGTAATGAACTGGAAATGCGTGGCCACGCTCGGAAAGTATCTATGATAGATAAGTCCGGTCAATCAGTTATTCTCCAGATCGAGGAAACCACTCTCGATATGATCACTTGCAAGTACGACCTGAAAGACACCTTGCATTGAGTGGGAGATAGTAATAGGACAAGAGAATTGGTGACGCACACTTGTCGAGGACAAGTGGGAGATTGTTGGGAAATGTGTCCTCAACAATAGTGCGATCATGTGATTTAAATATCATTATTAAATCTCATTTTAAAGAATACAATTGGGAAGTAATTTTATTCTTGTCAAGTGGTCAACATATATCGGTAATGATTGGCGACTAGAGTTTGACATTATCGTCGTGTGACGGTGGTGATCGATTGACCCCTAGGTCATACCTATAGGGCAATACTCTTAATTGATCATTTAATTAATCGTATAATGTTACGAGTTAATTAAATTACTTGAAAAATTGACGGACGATTTAGGAAGTAATATTTACGTATCAAATTGAAATATGATTAAATGAGATACGGTCTGAGTAATCGAATTGTTTCATTACTCGGATGAAATTGTTGTTTAAAGAAACAATCGGAATTGAATGAATTATTATAAATATGATTTATAAATTGGTAAAATATTTTGGTATAAGTAATTATGAATTACTAAGTCGATTTTTGTATATGACGTATTTTTTATTAATACGTTGATTTTTAATATGATAAAAATACATTGCATTGTTACATGTCATGTAACATGTAACATGTGACAAAATTGACAAATGACAAAATATAAAATGGACTTTCCATTTTATAAGTACCGAAATATTAAGAGGGTTTTTAGTGGAAAAATTGTGTTAATTATTTTAATAAGAGAAAACACAATGATGATCTACCTATGTGTAGCCATGCAAGCCTACATTTCTTGGGTAGAAAAACTAGCCCATGCATTGGGCTCTCCTTCCCTCCCAATCGGTTCCACATAGAAAAGAACAAGAGTTCTTTTACTTAAAATAATTATTATTCACCATATGTATGTGTGGGTGATTATTATTATTCATTCAACCATGTAAAATTATTTTTAGAGAGATAAAAATAATACTCTTCCTCTCCACATCTCCTACCCGGTTTTAGGAGGCTAAACCAAACAATTTTTGGTTCATTTTTCATGAGATTAATATTATACTAGCTCAAATAATATTAATTAGATTAAGAGTTAAGCTTTGGGTATTATTCCTAAGGAGAGATCCTACACTTGGATCTTGTTCTTCCATTAAAGGAAAGCTCAAGAACAAAAGAAAAGGAGATTTCTTTTGTGCCCATTTGAACCGAAATTTCATTGTAAGAAAATGATTTCTTCTCTTTTATTATATTGTTTGCATGCATAAGATCCGTTTTAATTTTATGACAAATTAACTTAGACATATATGAGTATGTTTTTTATGTATATGAATCTACATTTCCTTCACATACTACATGTGACATATTGTATGACAAGTGACAAATTGACAAAATAAAATGGTAGTCCATTTTACATACATGAACCGAAATAGAGGGAGTTATGGTGGATTATTGGTGAATTATTTTATGTGATAGAATATTATATTCATGTCTACACCATATAGCTTACACACCTACTCTTACATCTCTTTCACAACCTATTACCTTGTGAAGAGAAAAAGCAGAAAGGAATATGCCATCCTTGGCATTTGGCGAAGGCTCCAACCGTGTTCCCTCCTTCAATTTAAGAGAATTAGTTCTCTTATTTTTATTCTTACACATCACATGCAAAACTTTATGCATTAAACTCTCTACTCTTTAATCTTCCTCCAAAAATATGAGAAGATTCAATCTAAATTGTTCATAAAGATTACTAATATTATTAGTGTAATATATGAGTATTAGTAATCAATTTTAAGGTAAACTACTAAACAAATATCTAGCAAATATTATTTAGTGGAGATAAGGGATAATCTTGGGTGCAATCAAGAGGAGTGGCTTCTATACTTGAAGTCTTTGGAGGATCATCCTATTACTCATCATAGCTCAAGAACAAGTGAAGGTAGGAGACCTTACTTGTGTCTATAAACCGAAATTTACAATGTAAGGGACATTGTTTTCTTATAAATCTTTTATTTTGTTATGCATGCACTAGATCTAAAGAACAAATAATTAACAAGTTAATTTGTTCACTATTATAAGAGTCTAATAATAGGTAAGTAAACCTAACAAGTGGTATCAGAGCATAAGGATGTTGCATGCATAATCGGTTATTGTTTTTCCGAGTTAAAAAGTTAACATATAAAACTAAAAATTTGTGATTTATAAGTATAAGCCACGAAATCATCATGCATATTATATATTCTGGTCCTAAAATGTTTTTAGGTCATTTTTATGATTTATGGAAATTTATTGCTCATTTTAATGATTTTTAGTGATTTTATTACATTTTTATGATTAAAATGAACTTTTATTCACTAAAATAAGTTAACCTTCACTACTGGCTGTGGTATTTTAGTATGACCTCACATGAATATTTTATGTATTGCATGTAAAATATCATATTAATGTGATTAATATTTCATGATTTATGAATTTTTAGTGTAAAAATGGCATAAATAGAGGTTAAAATGACTAAAATTGGTTAAACTTACTTTCTGACCTTGAAAATTTTATATGACCTCACATGTATATTTTACAAGTTGTGTGTAAAATCGCGTATTAATTGGATTAATATTGCATGATTTATGATTTTTATGAGATAAAAATGGATTAAAAGAGGTAAAATGGTTAAAATAGTTAAATTTCGAATTAGGCCATGAGATTTTAATATGTTGTCACATGCATAATTTACAGAGTGTATATAAATTTCAAGATTAAGATATCTCTTTTCGCATAATTTACGAATTTTTAGAGTAAAAATGACATAAATAGTGACTATTTTAGCATAAATAGCTAAAACAATTTGCATGGCATGAGAAAATTATTTTAGGTTTCATAAATATCTCACTTATCAGATCTACAGGTGTAAGATTAATGGGAGTAATTTTTGGATACTTTAGATGTTTTATGAGATAAAACCGATAAATTGCAACTATATTTTCTCAAAATTAATTCCATAATTTTAACCATGATTTTTGACATTATGAGTGTCATGGAATTATTCCAAAATGCTCAAAAATTTAAAAATTCAAATTTTGAAATTTTTATAATTTAATTTGGATTTATTTCATAAATATTATGTTTTTAAGGTGAAAAATGAGCATAAAATTAAATCAAGTTGAATTGTTGTCAAAAATTGAGTGATGACTAATTTTTGAGTCCTAAAAAGTGTTAGGATAATTAAATTGAGTTTAGATTTGATTTAAGTGTTAATTAGTGAATTTAAAAGGTTATTATCACGCATTTCCATAAAACCGGGTTATTTATGCGACATAAGTTAAATAGGGCGATTTGGCACATCATTTGGCATGATAGGTACATATTATAATGCTGCATATTTTAATTGTTGAATGTCTTTTATTTATATAATTTTGAATTATGTAATTTTATCTTAGTATGGCCTTAGTTTTTATCGATATTACCCGTAATGAAAGAGAATATTGATTCGGTTGTAATTTAATGTGATCTTCTATCATTTTTATTTTTATTTTATTAGTTTTTTCCATTTTACAAATGTATAATAGGAATAGCTTTGTATTTTTATTATTATTTGTAATTATGGAGCATCTTCAAAGACGGTGCCATTCGGAAAGGTGATCCGACGAAGACGGTGTCTTGGGAGGCGTGCCACTTGAAGATTCAAGGGACCAAAGGAGTTGGTTTCCGAATTTGTAATAGATTATTAGATTTTCTATTTACGAAGGTCATACTAGGAAATTTTATTATTGCTTTGCATTTCTTTTAATATGTTACATGCATTACCAAATCGCCTTAACAACACATGCATATTACATCGAGTCATCGACCGTGTCAATTATAATTATCGTAGTTCACCGCTTTAGTTCACTTAAAACGTGATAGATAATAAATTGACAAGACCTCTCACATATATTAATTGAGAATTAGCCTTGCCAAATAGTAGAAACCCATGAAGTACCAATTTCATAAGGGAGTTGAGTCGGCTTTACCGTAATACAAACCTTGTTACATTGGCGAAGTGGGGTAGTAAAATGTTATTACATCGAAATTTGGATTGAGCTCAACGGAAGTATTCGTGACCGTAGTCGCATGTGTTCCGGGCTAAAGATGACAATTAGAGTAACTTTTACCGACCGAGAGTTCTAGAAGTAGAATCGATTAAGGGGTTAATCCAACGGGTTATATTAATAAGGGATGACTCGGCTTACCGTATCCGTATTAATATGAATTTGGATCTCGGAATCATTTATGTTAGTTGGGTGGAGGTCACTACATAGATGCAATACTTGTTTACAAATATACGAGTATTATTAAAACGATAGATGTTAATTATTTCCTTCATTTTCTGTTTTTGTAGTTAAATAATGCGCAATGAATTCATCTAATACTCTTACACCAATCACCGTTGAAACATGGCTCCCATCATTTGATGAAAAATCCTCCGAGTATGACAATGATATGATTAGAGAATTACGCGTTGGCATTGGTCAGGATGGAAAGTTTTGCTTGTTTACCACCTCCACTCCACCCACTCCAATATTATTGCCAACCACCTTGGAAAGAAAGTCTTGTGAAAAAATCTTACAAAACCCAAGGCATCCTTGTTTGAAGAAACAAAGAAAAATATTAAATTCACTGGGAGCTCTAGCAAGAGTGTCCTTGCAAATGAAAGGAGTATTGGTATTTATAAAGGGAAGGCAAAAATGGGCGAGAAACCCAAACCTGATTATGAATTGGAAATGGATAGTGGGACTACCAAGACCAAGACCAAGAAGGGTGCCAAATCCTATGAGGAATGTCATTATTGTAATGTCATGGGCCATTGGAAACGCAATTGCCCTAAGTATTTGGGAGATATCTAAGTTGGACTTATTACTACAAGTGGGACTTGGAAATGTGGAAAAGCTAAACAAGAGTAATATGAATCTCCGACAAGGAAATGGAGCTAGGGTAGCCGCCACTTCAAGAGGGACTTATGTACTTGTTTTAGCTAATAGCCTTTAGTTGTAATTTACATAATTGTTATTATGTACCCACTTAGTCTAAAACATTATTTCCATTTCTATGTGAGACATGAAAAGATTTATATTTTGCCATCAAAGACAATTGTTGTATTTTGTTGAAAATAGACATAGCTGTGAGCCATGTCATTTATGTTAATGATATACAAGTTTTAGACACTTCCAACTCAAGCAATGATATCTACATAATACCATCCAAAAGACTCATAACTTGTAATCCAAAAGATATGTACATTTGACTTTTTCAATTAGGTTACATAAACAAGAAACGCATTAAAGGCTAGTGTCGACTAGATTTAATGAACCATTTGATTTTAATCATATGGAATATGCGAATCTTGTCTCCTTTGCAATATGATTTGTACTTCCTTTAGTGGTAAAGGGACACGAGCAAGTGATTTGTTGGGACTAATACATGTCGATGTATGTGTTCTAATCAGCATCACCGCAAGGGGAATTTATGACTAATTCGTCACTTTTACCGATGATTTAAGTAGATATGGGCATATTTACTCAATCAAATATAAAGTGAAGCATTTGAGAGATTTGAGAAATTTCTAAATGATGTAGAGAACCAATTGAACAAAGTACTAAAGAATTACGATCCGATCGTAGTAGCAAAGATCTAAGTAATAAATTTGATTTATTAAAGATGGATTATGACCTAGAGTCACTACCCATAAGATCAAACTAATATGAGTCGGTTTGAGTTGTTGAACTCAATTTTGGGAATTTGCAATCCAAAACGGAAAAGTAATTCTAAACGGATGGTCAACCAGGAAATACCTGAAATAGAGAGTCTATTTAACAAATCACATGGATCAGACTCGCATATTACATGAATCAAACTGCCATGATAGGGATGGCCTTTTGAAAGCTAATATATAGTCTAGATAAACTCCTAATACTCCACCATATATATGTTTGTAACTCACAAAGCTATCTCTTAAGAAGATAGTGGTATTTCTAAGAGATAAGGTGGGAGTAGATCGTTACAAACATGTCTTATAGTGTTACTTTGTGAAAGTAATAGAACTATAATATATAAAGATAGAGTGGGAGTATAGCTCAGTGGGAGTTTATGGCACATGTCTTATTGGTTAAAATATTGCTTTGTGAAAGTAATGGTATTATGACCTTATTCCAAATCGACCTTGTTACATACGAGCCGTAGCATTACAATCCAAAGTTTGTTTCTCATAGAGTAGATTTACTTCAAAGCGAGGATCTCTTTAAAGATAAATAGAGCTGCAGAGTATTCAAATGTATAAGATTGACATAAAGGTATGTTGATCAAGATTATTTATGTTAGGAATTGCCGCATTTCATTTTAATGAAGAATGGCAAATAAAAATTCGCTTTTCTAAAATGGGAATTTAGAGAAGGAAGTGTTTCGAACACAAAATCTTAGATAAATATTTAAGAATCCTAACATCTTATGCGTAGCTTTCTTAAGTGATCCCAGAGTGGTCTTAAGCAAGCATTAAACGATTGTACTTTTCGTTCATGTGATAATAGTGAATGGTTTCATTCACATGATTGAATAATCGTGATTATACATGAAGTTTAGTGGGAGCCAGAATCATTTTCCCATGTCTTATATGTTGATAACATATTACTTATTGAGAATAATGTACCAATACTCTCTTCTGGCAAGAGTGATTGGACACTTGGAAAAGGATGCAAAGTATTCTAGATTTTGAATCTATGTGAGAGAATATTGGCATAGGGTTGAGAGTCTTATGAGGATAAGATATTTCACATCTGTTGTATATCAACAATATAGGCTATTCATGTTGATAGAAGTGGAAATACTATGATGGATTCATAGTCATTCACTGAACCTATTAAGTTGTTGATCACATGTAACCGATTGCTAATGTTTCCGCCATTAGAATGATCATGTATGCCAACAGACGCACATGCCATGGTGTGATATGTGATGAGAGCATAATAAGCCAATAAAAGGGATAATTCCCATGGTATGGCTTGTGAAAGCCTTAAAGAACATCCTTGAGATTCTTGAGAAGAATTAAGGATCCGTTCATATGTTTGGATGATAAACTAAGTTACATGTTGAAGGGTTGCACAAACTTTAGTTTTGAAACAGAAAAGGATTTGTTAAAATCCTCGGATATGTTATTGACTCTGGAGTATAAAACTAGAAAAGTGTCTAAGTTTCGCGCATTGCAAATTCTACAAAAGGAATCTAAGTAAGTTGTGACAAAATGGTCAACGTAGGGATTAAGGGTGAATCCCTCAACAAATGACTTTATCACAAGTTATGTGATAACAGTGGGAGCATCTTTCAAGTTAAAGAGCCCAAGTCTAGCAAGAAGACTAGACAAATACTTAGAAATGAATTCAAGTTATTAGAGATAACATTGAATTGAGGGAAATAGCAATTGATAAAGTTGGAATATATGGATATAGGGTATATCTGTTTTGCCAAGCTTTTATTGCATTTTAACTAGTGTTAGTAATACACTAAAGATTATAAGATATGAAGTAGTAATCGTATATTGACTATTCATATGTGATAATCGCATTTATCGTTTGAGTTTCATTAAACTCACCCATTACCTTGTCGTATCCGAATGGGTTGTAGAGACAAATTGAACCCCATTAAAGTGAACTGGATTGACATGGTATTCGCCCCTAGTTACATATATGAGGTGACGTCTCGAATTGACTAGAGTGTGATGCGATTGATGGCAAGTTCAAGTGCCATAGAGTCATATGGGATAACTAGTCGATCACATAGGCAGACTGTATGCGACACTCTGTCAGGCAGTGACCGCTTATAGAGTTCTAGTAATTCATAAAGCCTGGTCGTGGCAAGAGCTACTATAGTATTCTTATGAGTCAATTTTTTTGACTAGAGACTATTCGCCCAAGTTGGCATAAACTTCTGATTAGCTTTGATTTATACTTTACGATTTCGTAAATGAGGTCAAACTGGGTATATTTTGGGTTATGATGGAATGTGGCTAAACAAAGGGAATAGGGCGATAGGAATTGTCCACCCCTTGTCAGAGTTGTTTGAAATCTCAAGGCCGCTCGAGGAGTAGTTAATAGGAAATGCGTGGCCACGCTCGGAAGGTATCTATGGTAGATAATTCCGGTCAGACAGTTACTCTCCAGATGGAGGAAACCACTCAAGATATGATCAAATGTAAGTACGACCTGCAAGACACCTTGCATTGAGTGAGAGATTGTAATAGGACAAGAGAATTGGTGACGCACACTTGTCTCGGACAAGTGGGAGATTGTTGGAAAATGTGTCCTCAATAATAGTGTGATCACATGATTTAATATCATAATTAAATCTCATATAAAGAATACGTAAGGGATGATTCAATTATATAGTCAACTGATCAACATTAATCGGTAACAATTGGCTTGCTAGAGTTTCACGTTACTGTCGTGGGACGGTGGTGGTCAGTTGATCCCTTAAGGTCACACCTAAAGGATGATGCCCTTATCTGTAAAGTTGATTAATTGTATGACGATACAAGTTAATCAATTCCTTAAAATTGAACAATTCATTTGTAAGAGCGAATATATTTATCTTATTGTAATGGGATTAAATAAGATTTATTTTAGTAATAAAAATGCTTTATTACTAAAAATTTTTATTGTTTGAGAAACCATAGAGATAAGAATGAATGGTTAATTGTAATTACAAGATGTTGTGAATTATAATTAAACGACCCATTTTATTTATGTGATCAAGTATCACTAGTCAATTTATTGTATGTAATTTAATTAATTTATTAAATGATATTTATGTGATAAATATGCATTAAATTAATTAATAACATGTAACATACTACATGTGACATATTGTGTGACAAGTGACAAATTGACAAAATAAAATGGTAGTCTATTTTACATACATGGACCGAAATAGAGGGAGTTATGGTGGATTATGGGTGAATTATTTTCTGTTATAGAATATTATATTCATGCCTACACCATATAGCTTACACACCTACTCTTACATCTCTTACACAACCTATTACCTTATGAAGAGAAAAAGCATAAAGGAAGATGCCATCCTTAGCATTTGGTGAAGGCTCCAACCGTGTTCCCTCCTTCAATTTAAGAGAATTAGTTCTCTTATTTTGATTCTTACACATCACATGCAAAAGTTTATGCATTATACTCTCTAATCTTTAATCTTCTTCCAAAAATATGAGAAGATTCAATCTAAATTGTTCATAAAGATTACTAATATTATTAGTGTAATATATGAGTATTAGTAATCAATTTTAAGGTAAACTACTAAACAAATATCTAGCAAGTATTATTTAGTTGAGATAAGGGATAATCTTTGGTGCAATCAAGAGGAGTGGCTTCTATAATTGAAGTCTTTGGAGGATCATCCTATTACTCATCATAGCTCAAGAACAAGTGAAGGTAGGAGACCTTACTTGTGCCCATAAACCGAAATTTACAATGTAAGGGACATTGTTTTCTTATAAATCTTTTATTTTGTTATGCATGCACTAGATCTAAAGAACAAATAATTAAGAAGTTAGTTTGTTCACTATTTGAAGAGTCTAATAATAGGTAAGTGAACCTAACAGATTGTAGTGTCACCAATAGTGCATGGAATGGAGAAACTTCCCAGATCCTTGAGTTTTGGAGGTGAACTCCCTTGAAGGATGGCACTACTCACCTTAGTGAAGGCAATAGTCTCAAGCTTTCGGATTGATTTCTTCTTCGTAAGGATGTTGTTGGACCTTTAGTCCTCATTAATTGTTTTGATAATGACAGTAATGATTTGTATGTGGACTTAATATATAAACATATGCGTGTAATTGTGTGCTTAAGTTTTAATTTAGAAAGGAACAATTACAATGACGCAAGCTTGAAGTTTGGACCAAGGAGGTACAACTTCAAATATACTTGATAGATGTTTTCAAGCAAATCAAGATTGGAAATCAACCACGAGACTCAAGATGAGAGACTTGTGAAGAGACGATTCGTGTACTGAAGATCTACTGAAGATAAGTTAGTATAGGTCGTCATCCGGTAATGGTTTTACTTTGTTTGATTTAAAGGTTAGTGAAGTTATGACCTAATAGACATAACTTCATTACTAGACAAAAATGATGCGTTAATTTTTGGAAAATATATTTTTAATGGTTTATAAAAATAAGAGAGTATTTATTTTATTTGGAATTAATTAATTGGAATTTAAGTTAAATAAACTATTGGTTTGTAACACGATATTTATATCGTCATGAAACCTAGGGCTTTAACTAAATTCTATCTCGATTTGTTGCGGGCTTTAGAAGCAAGAAAGGACCGAAGGAGGCCTTGGGCCGGCCGAACCCTAGGTGGCCGAAAACCCTAGGAGGCCAAATCCTTCTTCCTTTACTTCTTACTTGTTCTTCAAGTTTTATATTTCCAGAACATTCCTATGCCCTAAATCCTGAACATTCCAAACCCTAATCCTCTCTACTATAAATACTCTCATTCATTCAACATTAATTGTTGACACACACATCTACAAATTTCAAGAGAGAAAAATATTTTTAAGCAAAAATCATTTGAGCTTTAATTCTTATTTTCATATTTGCTTATACAAAAATCACGCATCAAATTTGTCAATCACCCGAAGAAAAATCGTTATAGGATATTAAATACACAAGGATAGTATACTCACTCGCATAACGTGAGATTAGTATTTGTCGTTGTATTTTTCTTATTAACGTAAGAGCAACCTAGAGTATTTAGCGATACTCAATCTGAGTTATAATCATATAGTTGATTATACGAGTGGATTGGTAATTTTTGTAATCCGGAGAAAGGTACTAAAAATTATTAATCGAGAATAGTGGACGTAGGTTTCGACTTGTGAAACTGAACCACTTCAAAATCCTGTGTGTCTCTCTTTCTCTCTCTCTCTTTATTACTGTTATTTCGATTTTGCATTTATTGTTAATAATTTAATTAGTTGATTTTAATCAATAAAATCAAGTAATTAATTTATATCATATATTTCGAAAAAGCGGTCATCGTTTTTAATACTCAATTCACCCCCCCTCTTTCATATTCGATCAATAGACTCCACAATTGGTATCAGAGCCTCGTGCTCTTGATAGCCTAACAGCTAGAGTTGATCGTTTTTTTTTGTAGTCTATTTATCGTCTTTTCTGCTGCATTTATTTTTATCAAATGGATTCCAAACACCTAAAGTGTCCTATATTCAATGGGAAGAACTATGGTTTATGGAAAAATATGATGACCCACTTCATTAAGGGAAACGATTGGGAGTGTTGGTTGATTATCAAGAATGGTCCGAATAAGATCTTACTTGCAACCAGTAATGGCACTACCGTCGAAAAGAAAGAAGAAGACTATATTGAGGCGGATTATAAAAAGGCTGAGAAGAATTTAAAAGCAATAAGCTTATTGCATAACGGTATGATTGCCACTGAATTCGATCGTTTCTCAACCAGTTCATCTGCCAAGGAAATATGGGATGGTCTAGAATTAGCCTATGAGGGAACCACTGTTGTCAAAAAGCAACGTATGACATTACTAATGCGAAAATACGAGCTGTTTGCCATGGAGCAAAACGAGTCAGTTGATAGCATGTCCTCTCGCTTTTCTAGCATCATCAATGAGCTGAAAAATTTAGGAAGAACTTTTGACTCCGAGGAAATTGCTAGAAAAATACTCAGAAGTATGTCTCGCAGATGGAGACACAATGTATCTGTCATAGAAGAATGTAAGGACCTAACTTCATTATCCTATCAGGAGCTACTCGGAACCTTAATGGCTCACGAGATTACTCTGAATCAGGATGAGGAGGAAGTTGGCACAAGCAAAAAGATGGCCTTACAAGCTGAGTCTAGCAAAGTTGATGATTCTTCAGATATTAAAGATGAAACTGTATTGTTTGTTAAACGTCTTAAGAAAAAGCCCTTCTTTCAAAATCAAAATAAGACAAATAACAAATCAAAGCAAACCCCTAAGAAATCGTTTGAGTCAAAAGGGTCTCTCTCTAATCGTGGATGCTTCAAGTGTGGTGATGATAATCACATGATCAAAGATTGCCCTACATGGAAGAAAATTAAGGACAAAAACCTACGTGACAAAACAAAGAAAGAATTCAGGCAAGTTATGATGGCATATTGTTGGGGAGACTTGGACTTTGAAGATGGCGAATCCGAAGATGAAGAAGAAACTGCCAACGTTTGTCTAAGTAGCGTCAGTCTTGACCTATTCTCCGAAAGCGACAATGAAAGCAATGCTTCAAATGTTGAGAATTGTCTTGTTGGAAATTCAGATTCAGATTCAGAGGATGAAGAGGTAAATTATCTTGACCTTAAAAAGCGCGTTAGAGAACTTTCTAAGGATAATTTACTTAAGTGTTGTGAACATTCCCTTGATCATTGTCATGAACAAAGTCTAGAGTTAAAAGACCTTAAGGAACAGATTTTAGATATTGCTGAGGAAAACCAACTTCTGAAAGCCAACGCCAAAAAGCTCAAATCTAAAGTTATGGCTGCTCCAGCTATAACTTCAGACTTGACAAATGCTGAGAAGAATGCTCTTGAATCAAAAGTTAAGGCTAGTGATGCCACAACTTCAGAGCTTAAACTTAACATTAAGAATCTTCAAGCTAAAGTTACGGCTAGTGATGCCACAACTTCAGAGCTTAAACTCAACATTAAGCATCTTCAAGCTAAAGTTACAGACTAGTGATGCTATAACCGACTTGAAGAAAGTCAATGAGATTTTAAAAGATGAGCTTAATGGCAAAGATAGTGTGGTTTCCGAACACAAGAGAGAAATTGTATTTCTCTCTAAGCAATTGGATGAAACTAGTAATAGTATGTCCAAACTTAAGGAACAACATGAAATTGAGAAACGTGTCTTAAATGAAAGTTTTGATAAATTTCGTGATAACTTTGAGAAAGGTAACTCTTCCAAGGATTCAAATGTAGATCATTCAAAATGTGTAAAAGAAATTGAGTCCTTGAAAGAATTACTTTTACATGCACGAAAAGTTCATGATAAATGGGAAGGAAGCACAAAAGTCATAAACTTCCTTACTGAACAATCTGACAACAACATGAAGATGGGACTTGGTCATGAATGCTATAGTCGTAGAGACCATGATAAATGCAAATCTAATCCTTCTGAAAATGATTTCAGAAAAAGAAAATACGTTAATCTTCCAGAATACTTGATTTGCAATTACTGTGGCTCTACTGGACATATACAAGTCAATTGTGTCAAACTTGCTTGGGATAAGAAAAAGAATGTTGAAACTGTTAAGACTTGTGATTTCATAGTAGAAGATGATGTCTCTACTATAGATGAACCTAACGACAATGAAGAGCGCAATAATGAGTTTAGATGGACTTATGATATGGCTTTTGATTACTCATCTGTTACTTCAAAATCAAACAAAATAAATGAGAATCGAAAGCATACATTCAAGCCTAAAGTTCATAACCCTAAACCTAAAGCGTCTCATGAAGGTACTAGACCTAAAGCTACTTTCGATAGAACAAAACCTAGAGTACCTTATGTTCCGATTGTTAGACAAAGACCAAGACAACCCAATGTTAAAGCCAAAAGAATAATAAGACAAGTATGGGTTAGAAAGGATCAAATATATAGAATTACTAACCATAAAGGACCCAACCTAGCTTGGGTACCTAAAAGTTGTATTTGATTCATCTGCAGTTAGAAGTGAAAGAAAATAATCTATGGTATCTCAACAGCGGATGCTCGAGACACATGACAGGAGACAGAAATCTTTTTCTTTCACTAGAGCCCTTCTTTGGTGGCAAGGTTACCTTTGGAGATAACAGGAAGGGTATGATTATTGGAGTAGGAAAAATTGGAATTTCAACCTCTCATTCAATCGATAAAGTATATCTGGTAAGTGGTCTTAAACATAATTTACTTAGTATTTCTCAATTATGTGACAAAGGAAATAGAGTTGTTTTTCATGCCAATGTTTGTCGTATCATAATTGAAGGTACTAGTAATGTTTTACTTGAGGGTCACCGTATGAGGAATGTGTATATGATTGACTTAAATGTTGTCAATACAAATTCCTTTGCGTGTATGAAAGTAACTTCCGATGAGTCTTGCTTGTGGCACAAGAGGTTTGCACACGTTAGTCCAACTATTTTAAAGAAACTTAAGTCCATGGATTTAGTTGAAGGCTTGCCCTCAATTAATTTCGAGCAAGAGACAATGTGTGACTCATGTGCCCGCTGCAAACATGTTAGATCCTCTTTTAAACCTAAGAGAATAGTTAGCACTAAACGACCACTTGAGATGGTACACAGGGATTTATGTGGACCTATGAGAGTTAGAAGTCGTGGTGGATCAAAGTTTGTATTTGTTCTAGTCGATGATTACTCAAGGTATGTCTGGCCAATCTTTCTTTCCTCTAAAGATGAAACTTTCGATGAATTTGTGGTATTAATAAAGCTTGCCCAAAATAAATATGATAATAAGCTTATTTCGATTCGGACGGATCACGGCACGGAATTTGATAATCAATTATTTATAGAATATTGTAGGGAAAATGGTGTGGGGCATAACTTCTCCGCACCACGTACCCCACAACAAAATGGTGTCGTGGAACGTATGAATCGAACCCTAGAGGATATGGCTCGTACTATGCTTTTGTGTAGTGGCCTTCCTAGACGCTTTTGGGCAGAAGCTGTTAGTACCGCATGCTATGTGCATAATAGAGCTATGATCCGACCTGTTTCGAAAAAGACTCCCTATGAACTTTTAAGAGGGAGAAAACCCAATATATCACATCTCCGTTGCTTCGGGAGAAAATGCTTTGTTCACAATAATGGAAAAGAAAATTTAGGAAAATTTGACCCCCGAAGTGATGAAGCTGTTTTTCTGGGATATTCGGATCATAGTAAAGCTTACAAAGTGTTCAATAAAAGAACCTTGCGCATAGAAGAAAGTGTTCATGTTCGCTTTGACGAAGATAATGTGTTTGATAAAGCTGAACAGGAAGAAGAGGATCCAGATGAGCCCGATTTTTTCTAGCAAGAAATGAGCCCTTAAATGAAGAGGAAGATATTCAAGGTATCAATGATGAACTAGAAAATTCTGCAAACAATCCTAAGAGAAGTGATGAGTCCATAGTTAATGATACTATCGACCCTTCCTTGGATAAAGAAAGAGATCTTGAAGTTATACCTAATGATGTTGTAACTTCCGATCCAAATCATGATATTTCTAATGAAGTTAGTGATGCTTCTGAAGAAAATCCCGAGTCCAACTCAGGGGGAACAAATCATGATTCTTCGTCTCTAGATGATGCTAGTCCATCAAATGAAAATGAGCCTAGAGTTCTCAAAAAGTGGAAACATCAAAGCTCCCACCCTTTGGACAAAATCCTAGGGGATCTAGAGCAAGGCATTAAAACAAGAAGGTTCTTGAATAATTTCTGCTCGTTCTTTTCGTTTCTATCAACTATTGAAACCTACCAATATTAAAGAAGCTCTTGCTGAACCTGATTGGATAACCGCTATGCAAGATGAGCTTCAACAATTCGAACGCAATAAGGTATGACACTTAGTGCCACGACCTAGTGATCGAACTGTTATTGGTACTAGATGGGTGTTTAGAAACAAATTGGACGATACAGGACTTATTACAAGAAACAAGGCGCGACTAGTTGTCCAAGGCTACAATCAAGAGGAAGGGATCGATTATGACGAGACCTTTGCACCTGTAGCAAGACTTGAGGCTATACGCATCATTATTGCCTTTGCTGCTCATAAAGGAATGAAACTGTTCCAAATGGACGTTAAGACAGCATTTCTTAATGGTTATTTGGAGGAAGAAGTCTATGTAGAACAACCTCCCGGATTTTTAGATAACAAGTTTCAAAACCACGTCTATAAATTAGACAAAGCTTTATATGGTTTGAAACAAGCTCCAGGGGCATGGTATGACAGATTATCCAAGTTTTTGTTACAAAATAATTTTACAAGAGGATCTGTCGATAAAACCTTGTTCCTAAAATCCGAGGGTTCTAATTTACTTGTTGTACAAATTTATGTAGACGATATTATATTCGGTTCTACTAATGAAAAATTGTGCAAGTATATTTCTGATCTAATGACTTCTGAGTTTGAAATGAGCATGATGGGAGAACTGAAGTACTTTTTAGGCTTACAAATTCAACAAACAAAGGATGGTATAAAGATACACCAACAGAAATATATCAAGGAACTAATCCGAAAGTTCGGTATGGAAAATGCAAAATCATACGATACACCTATGGTACCTGAAAAGAAGATGACTATAGATGAACATGGTAAGTGTGTCGATGAGACTACATATCGAGGTATGATTGGTTCACTCTTATATTTAACTGCAAGTCGTCCTGATATAATGTTTAGCGTATGTGTCTGTGCTCGATTTCAATCGTGCCCTAAAGAATCACATATGATTGCAGTTAAACGTATCTTGAGATATTTAATTGGTACATCTAATTTATACTTATGGTATCCACTTGAGTGTAATTTCGATCTAGTAGGATATTCAGATGCAGATTATGCAGGATGTTCTTTAGATAGGAAAAGCACTTCTGGGTATGCAACGTTTGTTGGACCTTGTATTATCACATGGGGATCGAAGAAACAAAATTCAGTTGCAATGTCTACTGCTGAAGCCGAGTATGTATCTGCGGGACTGGTATGTTCTCAATTACTTTGGTTAAAGCAACAACTATGTGATTATGGTATTAATGTAGGTCGTATGCCTATTATGTGTGACAATACGAGTGCTATAGTAATTTCTAAGAACCCTGCCCAGCACTCGAGGACCAAACATATAGATATTCGACACCATTTTCTACGGGATCATGTAGAAAAAGGCAACATTTCACTTGAATTTTGTAGTACTGAAAGGCAATGGGCTGATATCTTGACTAAGGCATTAGCTAGAAAACGCTTTGAGTTATTGAGACTTGAGATTGGTTTAATTAGTGATAATTAAATCCGTCATAATTATGTCCGGGAACTTTGAATGATGGCTAGGAAGATAAGATTGTACGATTGTGTCCGTATATTTTTGTTGCAAGTTTAATTATGTTAAATAATGTTTATTTTACGTGTTATATCTTGCTTATGTGTATGGTAGTATTTTATATTCTGCATAATCACATTTCCTTACAAAAATCGACAAAATCTACAATAAACTGCCTAATATAATAAAGATATTTCTATCTTATTATATTCCTACACAAATCCTGCCTAAACTCCAATACAAAAGATTCTTTCCTGATCTTACATCTAATAGGAAATAATGCCAAAAATCAAAAAATGGGAAGTACGAAAAAAAAAAAACGCACAAAAAAAAGGGGGGAAAGTGGGGAAAAAAAAAGGGGCACGAGAAAAAAAAAAAAAAAAAAAAAATAGGAAAGATGCCGAAAAAAAAAGGAAAGGCATTAAAATATGGAAATTGGTATTATTCTCTATCTTTTAAGGAATCCTATTCTTACCTAAACTCAAATTCATTATGCTATATATACCCCTTTAATCTCACCATAATTCTCATCAATTATAATCCTCTAAACCCTAATCTACCTTTTACTACTTTCTTCAATTTTAATAATGACTAATCAACCTACAACCCGTTTTCAATCAAAGAAACATGTTGTTATTAGAAAGAAGGTAAGCCAATCACCGCCAAGAACCCGCTCCACCTCACCGGCCGAACCCCCTCGCTCCCCACGGTCAGCCGCCGACCAACCCTCCAACCTCACCAAGTGACGAAAATTGTTTAAGGGTAAGGGAAAGTTGGTTTCGGAAATTGAGGTAAGTTCAAAGACTGAAAACTATAAACTTCAAGATGGTTCTTCACGTATTCTTTACGCACAACATATGGATGATTACACCAACAATGGACTGAATAATCTTAGACTAACTCAAGTAGAAAGAAGAGATGTCAATCAAGTTGCTCAATATCGCATTCACGCAGGACGAGTATATTCGATTGATTGGTTAAAGAAACACAAAGCACTTGGGTTTTTCAGAAATTTTCTCAAGGATCAAGGATGGGAAAATATTGTTCTTTGTAAGTGGTCTGTCTTTCCTATTGAGGTATATCAATTTTATGCTTCGTTCATCTTAAGGAAGGAAATTTGTTTTTGTGGTCAATGAGACTTCCATAAAAGTCTCACCGATGATTTCTGCGACTTGGCTCGAGTTCTGAAGGAGGAACCGAGATCAATCAAGCGTAGAATGGGGAGGTGTGTCACCTGAAAAAAGGTTGATAGTGAAACGGTATTTCAAACAAGATGCAACTTCGTCTGAGACTATCTTGACTGCAAAGTTGTCACCAAAATTGAGGTTCTTCTTGAACTTTCTTTGGAATACCATTGTTCCTAGAAAATAAGGTAGAGATAAATTCGGGGCACATGAGATGATTATTATGAAGGCTTGGCTTGAAGGAGAAAAGGTTAGTCTATCCTTGCTTGTGTTTCATAAAATTATACAAGCTAGTGTAACGGCTAAGATGGAGGATTTTGCTTCTACTTTAAGTTTGCCTTATGGGAATTGGATATCACGAATTTTAGAGAAGAAAGGAGTAATTGGGAAGCAAAGTTATGGAGTTATCACTAATGACGAGATGAGCGATCTTTATCTATCTTATATGAAGCTCGTTATTAATGGCAACGAATTAGGTTTTGAGACAAAAGGAGAAAAAGGAGAAAAAGAAGGAAAAAGCAATGTGAGTTTTGATATGTTGGATTCTAAGATGGATGCAAACTTTACTTCTATTCTTGGACGGATTAATGAACAAGACAAGAAATTGGAAGAATTGTTTGACCTAATTAAAAAGGAAAGGAGAGTTGATACTAGTGGACCAAGTGAAGTCAGCCCGGCTTACCTAAAGACCGTGTTGTCACGGTTTGAAACACGACTCGACAGTGTTTTTAAGGCCGCCGTACGAACTCACTCCGAGTCTACTCAAATAAAGGAAGGTATGGCTAGTTTGGTTAAGTTTGGTGATGATCTTTTGCAATCTGGGAAGGAGATGAGGTCTGAGATGCAAACTATATATGAAGCAGTTAAAGCAATGACTTTGAGGATTGGGAACTTCGATACTCGATTAACCGCTCAAGCTGCACTTCTCGACCATTGTCATGCGCGACTCGAGGACTTGGAATACCGCACCCGACCTAGGTCCAACCCGCCAAGCCCACGATACCCTTGACCTTTTTGCCCTAATCCATTCAACCTAGCCATATCTTTTTAATTCCTTTGCTCACAATAAAAATCCATTCTTATGGATATTAGCTTTTTCAATTCCGCATTATTCCTTGTGTGATTTCAGTTTCTAATATTATTATGCTAATTAAGAACTAGATTGCGTTTAATATAATATGTTTTTTATGATTAATTCTTGTCTCATAATATATTATTCTGGTCGTTTTATGTTTGTTCTTATCTTTTCAATGATGCCAAGAGGGGGAATTGTTTTTATGATTTGCGACCGTCTCAAAGTTAATTCTCTCATGGCGTTCTATATTTATAACTTTGAAGAGATTATTAGTTTCTACGCTCAACTGTTCTATAATTTGGGAAGTATTATGTTGAGGGGGAACTAGACTTAGACACAAATCATAGGAGACTTGTCATCATCAAAAAGGGGGAATTTGTTGGACCTTTAGTCCTCATTAATTGTTTTGATAATGACAGTAATGATTTGTATGTGGACTTAATATATAAACATATGCGTGTAATTGTGTGCTTATGTTTTAATTTAGAAAGGAACAATTACAATGACGTAAGCTTGAAGTTTGGACCAAGGAGGTACAACTTCAAATATACTTGATCGATGTTTTCAAGCAAATCAAGATTGGAAATCAACCACGAGACTCAAGATGAGAGACTTGTGAAGAGACGATTCGTGTACTGAAGATCTACTGAAGATTAGTTAGTATAGGTCGTCATCCGATAATGGTTTTACTTTGTTTGATTTAAAGGTTAGTGAAGTTATGACCTAATAGACATAACTTCATTACTAGACAAAAATGATGCGTTAATTTTTGGAAAATATATTTTTAATGGTTTATAAAAATAAGAGAGTATTTATTTTAATTGGAATTAATTAATTGGAATTTAAGTTAAATAAACTATTGGGCTGTAACACGATATTTATATCGTCATGCAACCTAGGGCTTTAACTAAATTCTATCTCGATTTGTTGCGGGCTTTAGAAGCAAGAAAGGACCGAAGGAGGCCTTGGGCCGGCCGAACCCTAGGGAGGCCGAAACCCTAGGTGGCCTAAAACCCTAGGAGGCCAAATCCTTCTTCCTTTACTTCTTACTTGTTCTTCAAGTTTTATATTTCCAGAACATTCCTATGCCCTAAATCCAGAACATTCCAAACCCTAATCCTCTCTACTATAAATACTCTCATTCATTCAACATTAATTGTTGACACACACATCAACAAATTTCAAGAGAGAAAAATATTTTTAAGCAAAAATCATTTGAGCTTTAATTCTTATTTTCATATTTGCTTATACAAAAATCACGCATCAAATTTGTCAATCACCCGAAGAAAAACGTTATAGGATATTAAATACACAAGGATAGTATACTCACTCGCATAACGTGAGATTAGTATTTGTCGTTGTATTTTTCTTATTAACGTAAGAGCAACCTAGAGTATTTAGCGATACTCAATCTGAGTTATAATCATATAGTTGATTATTCGAGTGGATTGGTAATTTTTGTAATCCGGAGAAAGGTACTAAAAATTATTAATCGAGAATAGTGGACGTAGGTTTCGACTGTGTGGCGAACCACTTCAAAATCCTGTGTGTCTCTCTTTCTCTCTCTCTCTTTATTACTGTTACTTCGATTTTGCATTTATTGTTAATAATTTAATTAGTTGATTTTAATCAATAAAATCAAGTAATTAATTTATATCATATATTTCGAAAAAGCGGTCATCGTTTTTAATACTCAATTCACCCCCCCCCTCTTTCGTATTCGATCAATAGACTCCACAGATGTCCTTCATGTACTTTGCATAGGCCCGAACGTGATTGATCAATTCCGTGAAAGGAATCGAGACTTCTAAATTCTTTACAATTTCCATGAATTTTCCAAGTTGGTCATCAAACTTAGGCTTAGCTTGACGACTCGGGAATGGAAGTCTAATCACAATGGGCTCCTTCTCTTTGGCCTTTTCTTCACTTTTCTTTGAAACTTCTTGATTGGTGGGTTCTTCTTACCTAGAGTTTTGTACAACACTTTCCTTGTCACTAGCTTCCACAATTTCATCCTCAACTTGCTTCTTTGGCCCTTCATATCTCGTACCACTCCTCAAGTGAATGGAACTAACCGTTTCATGTCTTGGGGGATTACTTTGAGGTGGTAATTGCCCCTTTTGTCTTTGAGAGCTTGAGGATGCTAGTTGGGTCATTTGAGTTTCCAACATTTTTGTGTGGGCTAGGATGTTGTTGATGGTGATGTCTTTTTCTTGGCTATCTTCTTGCATTTGAGTGAAAAATTCTTGTTGATTCTTTTGCATTTGGAGAACCGCTTTTTGAACATCAAAACCTTGGTCATTTTGTTGATTGTATGGAGTTTGATTTTGAAAACATTGGTTTTGGTTATAAAAGGGTCTTTGATTTTGGTTTCTCATGCGAGGTGGGGTGTATGTTAGTTGAGGGTTTTGAACATTTTGGCTTTTGTATGAGAGATTTGGGTGGAATTTGGTGATTTCATTGTAATAGTTGGAATAAGGGGTACCACTTTTGTATGCTTGAAAAACATTCACTTGCTCATTTGTTTCCCTACATTCACTTTGGTCATGTCCCAAAGTTCCACAATTCTCACATATCTCACTTGGGATTGATGAAGATGCCACCATGGCATTAACATGATGCTTTGGTGATTTTGAGGCTTCTTCAAGCTTAGCCATAGCCTTCTCAAACTTCAAGTTGATGGTATCAATATGAGAACTAAGTTGAGCACCCAATTGAGTAATAGAGTCCACTTCATGCTTTCCTCCTTTAGTAGCCTTGCGAGGTCTACTATATTGTGAATTATGAACCGCCATTTCCTCAATCTTGTTCCAAGTTTGATTATCGTCAACTTCGGTGAACATACCATTTGATCCCATGTTGAGAATATTTCTTGAGTCTTCATAAAGACCATTCCAAAATTGTTGTACCAAGAACCACTCGCTAAGTCCATGATGAGGACATGAGCGACAAGTTCCTTTGAATCGCTCCCAAGCTTCATACAAAGATTCTTCGTCCCATTGTTTAAAACCCGTAATTTGAGCTCTTAGCATGTTAGTATTTTTCGGAGGGTAGAATTTTTTGTACAAAGCTAGAGCCAACTTCTTCTAAGAGTCAATTCCAAGAGTAGCCTTATAAAGGCTCTTCAACCATTGTTTCGCGCTACCAATTAGAGAAAAAGGGATAAGACCCATCGAATTTGGTCTTCAGTCACTCCGGTTTGTGAAATCGCATCACAATAGTCATAAAAAGTCTCCATATGGGAATGAGGGTCTTCACTAGGCATCCCCCCAAATTGGCGTCTTTCGACTAATTGGTTAAATGCGGATTTTGCAATGAAATTTCCGGTTAAGTGTTGTGGTGTGGGAGTACCATTGGCTAGGTTCTCCTCGGTTGGTACGGAATGTGATGAAAACTTAGGCATTGTGGGGTGATTGTGTGGTTGATTTTGTGTTGGGTTCTCCTCACCGTCTCTTGCAAAAGGATTGATGAACTCAATAGTATTTGGTTGAATATCTACAACCTCACCAATACCTCTCAAAGTATTTCTAGCGATTCTTCTATTGGTTGTCAAAGTCGTCCTTTCAATTTCGTGATCAATGGGTAACAAGCTACCTTGTGATCTTCTAGACATGCAAAATATCAAACTACTCGAAAACAATTAGAACAAACCTTGAGGAGTTTTACTTCCCCAAGGAAAAGAAAGACACAACTAATAACAATCAAAGAAAATCAAATCAAGTTAACACTGTCCGCGGCAACGGCGCCATTTTTGGTCGGTCCGCTTTGAGCTTAGATTTCGGTTACTTGTCGTTAGGAGCACCTAGACCAAAACAATATTTATAACTTCACAAACAACTCCACTACTAGTAAAGAGGTAAGTAAAGGTCGGATCCCAAGGAACAGGTATTGATGTAGGATTTTTGATTGCAAGTAGTGGTGTCTAGGGGTGATCGGTCCGTTTCGTGTTCACAATTAAAGGTGTGGTCGTTGGGTCACGTCCGAATCAAAACACAATTTATAGCTTCACAAACAACTCTACAATTAGTAAAGAGGCAAGTAAAGGTCGGATCCCAAGGGACGGGTATTGAAATGAGATTTCTATTGAAACTAGTGGTGTCTTGGGGGTGTCACAAATTGGGTTAATGTAGAAG
The DNA here is from genome assembly GCF_048544455.1 of Silene latifolia. Lineage (NCBI taxonomy): Eukaryota > Viridiplantae > Streptophyta > Magnoliopsida > Caryophyllales > Caryophyllaceae > Silene > Silene latifolia. The sequence continues at coordinate 155,658,496 of NC_133537.1, forward strand.
CTTACTAACTAAAATAGCAATGAAAATAAACTAGCAAGATGAATTAAAAGGGGTGTAAACAATTGATTAAAAAGCACTAGGGTGTCATGGGATCATAGGGGAAGCATGGGAATTGATCATACAAACATGTTCTCAAATTATAATCAAGCAATTATTGTTGTGATGGATTGAGTTGGGTTATATCTTACGATCCTAGGAAAGTTTGGGTCCCGGAGCCGAATCGATTAGATTGTACAACACCTACAAGTCGACTTAATCTTCCCTACTCAACAACATGCATGGTCTAATGAGACTCGAGTTGGGTTATGTCTTACAAGTCTCATTGAAAAGATAGGAGATGGTAGTAAATGCAAGGATTCATAGGCTTAGCATTTCATCAAATATAACATGTGCATGAGTTGAGATCAAAACAAGCAAGCAAATAAAACATGAAAGCGTATTAATTTAAGCATGAATCATTCCCATGTTGGTTTCCCCTAATCACCCATTAACCCTAGCTAAGAGACTACTCACTCATTATCATGTTGATCATGCTAGCAAGGTTGTCAATCATACCAACAAAATGAAACATGATGAATAAATGAAAGTAATTAACAATAATTAAAAGGGGATTAAGAGAATTATACCTACTAATGATTCCAATAATAAAGCAAAGATAAAAGAAGTACTTGAATGCTTGATTGAGAGGTTGTCAATCTCCCAATAATAACCCAAATAATCTTCAATTACCCAAAATAAAGGATGAACAAAAGAGAGATTAAGGAAATAAAACTTGTATTAGAACTTGATTAATTGTTGATTACAAAATTAAAGAGAGATTTGATTGATATTAACTACTCTAATTGTTGATAAGAAGAACATGCTCTTCTAATTAGACTAATGGGGTATTTATAGTGGAAATTAGGGGGATGCATTAGGGTTAACTAAGGGCTAAACTAGTAATTACACTTTTTAGATTGAGCAGGGAGGAGCCGGTATTTTCCGAAGGAAGGGCTTCTTTCTTCGTAGCTTGGAGAAGAGGAAATCGCGCTGTAGAGGAATCCGGGCGGATTAGGGTCGAGACGGGCGGATTCTGGCGATAGAATCCGAGCGGATTCAAGAGAATCCGGGCGGATTGTGGTGATGGAACCCGGGCGTCTTGGTGGAAAACCGCACGGATTATGCGGGTGAAGGACGGCCGGATTGTAGACAATCCGCACGGATTGTGCCTTAGCAAGGCTTCTTCTTCTTTTCTTCCCTTTTCTTCATAAATTCCTTGGGGATTTCCTTGGGGACTCAAGGATCCTTTCTCAACATTGCTCATCTACTACCATATGTACAAAGGCCTTCTAATCTTGTCTCTCCTTGATGCTTGGTCATTGAATTCGATCAATTTAGTCTTGTTTTGCCATGAAAATGCAAGATTCTTACTCCTTTCCTACCAAGGGATCAAAATCTCAAAGAATATGCAAAACAAAGAACTAAAGATAATAAATTACCCAAAAATGCACTAAAAAGCATGGGAACAAGGCTAATTCGGGGGCTAAATATGCGCTAATTATGGTCACATCAAATATCCCCAAACCGAACCTTTGCTCGTCCCGAGTAAAGAGGTGACAAAGACTAGGACCATTATTTAAACTAACCTAATAGCATATCCGATATGAGACAATTAGCGGGTCTCACTCCTCCCCTTCAACTCACAACAAGACAACCATGAGGTAGGATGCCTTCTTTCAAGGCAAGGTGGGTCTTGCCAAAATGGCGACACATCCAAACATTAAGCACACAAAATCACATAATGGATGCATCTACAAAAGAATAGCCACTTCCTCATCAGGTGGCTGAGGCACTAAAGAGGAACAAATTTAAGAGCATGTAATCCTTCACAAATACTAGTTCAACAAATTATTAAGGCTAAGAGGATGGCACTAAATCACCTCCAAATGGTGTTAAACTAGACTACTTTCGTCCTCAATTTCCAAATGCTTTCGTCAAGAGCGATCGGATGGTGGTGGAATGATGATCCCTATGATGCTAGTAGCATATGACATGACAAGTCTCGAATTCTCTACAAAAGTAAAGGTCAAGGATCGTCCCAAGCTCGACCAAGTGGCTTGACAAAAAGGCTTTTTGGGAATGAAATGCTCAAATCTTTATACACAATGGGTGGATATGACTAGTATTCAAAATTGTCCTCATTTCACTTTCACAATTCAAAAATTTAAGATGGGGTTTGTCCCTTCCAGGCTAGTGTCCTTTACTTTCGCCAATCGCTTATTAGGCAACCGGTTAACCTCTAGACAATAGCTTTTCGGGGTGATAGTCACTCTGTCTCTGGGCGGCCGAATTCACAACCGTGTGGGGGCCCAATTCAATGGATCCCGCACCAAAGCACATCGAAGTGGTACGCCTCCATCAAAATAACTTAAATTTCTCAACATTCAACAATTCATAACATTTGAGGTTTCCTTGGCATTAAATTACTTCCACATGACAAAATTCTTTGAAATGAGCACTTCAAGCTTATTGATAGAAAATATTTTTGGGTTGCCTTACCACAAGGTCACCTAGACAAGTTAACCAAGTCCACATCGCATCACGGGGTTGGAAAGGTGACTCACATGCAAACCCTTGACTAGGCCTTGGGTCATGGGTCAAAAGACACTAGTATGACACTATCTAGGGTGTTTTACAACCATTCTAGTAGGCAAAGTCTTAAGTTGAACAAGTATTTGTAATGGCTTAGTTGCTCTTGTCAAAGTTCCTAATTAGGCATTTTTCAAAACATTTCTAACATGCAACTACATGCCATGATGCAACTAATATAAACATCCTAATGCAAGTGATTCTATCAACTAATATGACATATAAACTACATGCAAGTCCTAAATTCATATTGTTATACCGCATCAATCAAAATAAAGCCACATAGTCATTAACATAAAGAGGAAAAAGGAGATTGGAAAGATTATACCATGCGGTCTTCATTATCCTCATGTCTCGGATGTGGCGTAGTCAATCAATGTGAACAAGGATAGAACAAACACAATATATACAAAACAATATATACACAAGACTACAAAGGGAAATAAACATGTTTTTGGGTTTTTCAATTTTCAAATTTTTATGATTTTCGAACTTTTTCAATTTTTTTGGATTTTTTGAATAAGAGTTAAATGTTAGAATTCCCATCCCCACACTAATATGGGCATTGTCCTCAATGGCCAAAATGATGGAAATTATGCAAAGATGATGCATGATTTCTATATTAAATGCAATCTATACTAAGCTACACTACATGATGCATGGTTTTTGTTATGACGGAGAGGATAATTTAGATTACCTCCCGTTGTGTATGCATTAACTTCCCCAAACCGAGTTATACACTATTGCTAATGTCCAAGGATGGGTGTAGTTCATGCACACACTATGCAATGCATGAAACTAATTTGTCATTTTGGATTTTGAAAGTGGGAACAATAAAAAGAGAACACCTCAATGGTACCGAGGTGTGAGTCCTCTATGGTGCTAGGACTACTCCAACAATGATCAAAATTAATGAAAATACAAGGTAACAAGACACAAACTTCTTTTCATGAAACTTTGAAAGATAAAGAGGAGAGATGAGAAAACTTCACTTAAACTTAGGTGGGTGCCTCTCGCCTGCTCCACCTAGTGATGAAGTAGTCTTCTAGACATCAGCATCATCTCCCTCTATATCGCTATCCCAAATATCCTTTGAAGCATCACTCAAACTTGGGTCCATGAATTCGTCTTCCTCACTCTCAAGTTCCATCGTGTCACCTCCACAAGAATTGCCACTCTCCTCCTCTTGTCTACCGTTCGCCCCTTCATTAGCTCTCTCCGAGTTGGGGAAGAGCAAATCCATTTGAGCCCATGACGGGAAAGCTCCTTCCTCACTAATCCGTCCTCTTCGAACCATCTCGTGATATTGAGGATAGAGGGCATAGTAAGTGTCCACGGAGGTCTCTTATTGACGGTAGTGTAGATCTTGTAAGATTCCCGTGACAAAGTCGTCACGGGGGAGGATGAAGGGGTTTGGATGGTTATACGATTGGTAGGGGAAAGGGTAGGGAGGCACTTTTATCTTCTCATTTTGAGTTTGTTGTTCTTGTTGTTGTGGTGGTGGATTTGGTGGTGGTGGTGCTTGCCTTGTTTGACTTGGGATGAGGTAGGATGGCATTGGGGACAAGTTTCCTCTTTTTGGGGAGATCCGTGGTAGATCGGCCATTGGAAGATAAATCGGATCGCTTCCTTTTGTCAACCACTTTATCCGCTTATCGACCCCCTCAAGGGTAATCCAATGGTGATGGACGAGAAGGAGATCTTCATTAATTCTCGTGTTTACCGTAAGTGGAGTGTACTCATTGTTCTCATTGAACCTTGGGTTGAAGTGCTTTGCAAGTCTCGTAATGAGTCCTCCATTCACTATGTGCTTCATTCCATCATCATCCCCATTTCTAAACTTTGTCCATTTCTCTAGCAAAACTAGAGGTGCATTGAAGTGATACCCATTTCTCCCTTGAATGTTGAGGTAGGATTCCATAAACACAAGGTCTAATTGGTTCATGATGGCCAGATCTCGGCGGGCAAGTAGAGTGCCCGAGAGAAATCGATATGTAAGCCTCAAGATCGGGTTTTGGATATGAAAAGCAAGACATTTCTTGGTGTGAATGAAATCCCGGCCCGTCATGGCCCTCCACAAAGGTTCAACACTATACTTTTTGGGTTTCGATGTTCGGGTAGGCGAAACAACAAGTCCAAACACATTTGCGAATTCTACAAGGGTCATCATCCTAGAAACATTCTCCAACCTAAACTCTATGCATATCACTTTGTTCAAGGTCGTAATCTTCAAAAAGCTCAAAAATTCAAGCACAAGAGACCGATAGGTTGGTTCATACATGCGAAAAAGGGTTGAAAGACCGAAAACCTCAAAGAGAGCTTCCACTTGGTGATAAATCCCAAGTTTCTTCAATGTAGCATGACATAAAAACTTAGTGGGAAGAATATTCTTACTTAGAAGCCGGTGGAAGACTAATCTTTGCACATCATTGAGGAATTCCACATTTGAGAAGTCATCAAGCCTTGTAAGATCTACAATCTCTTCATGTTCCCTTCTTAAAGTGTTGAGATGGGAGGTAGAAGAACTTCCCATCATCCTTGGTCTTCTTGCACTCCTAAAAGAGGATCTCCTTGGTGCCATTCTTGATTCTTTTGTTGGATTCTTTTGATTTGTGAAAGGGTAAGGATGTTCCTTGTTGATTGAGTGTTGCCCTTTTTGAAACCCTAGAAAATTGGGGCTTTTTGATCTTGTGGGTTAAGAGAATGATTTGGGTAAGTATGGGAGTCATAAGGAGGTGGGTTTTATAGTGCAAGTGGAAGGAGTAGTGATGTGTCACTATATGTGTGGTGGGGTGTAATTTAATTAGGGAAAAGTCGGGTCAAAACAGCGTGGGAGGACGAGCGGATTCGTACTGAAGACGCTCGGATTCGTGCTCTTCGGGACGGGCGGGTTCTGGGCAATACGCCCGGTTTCTGTCACAGCGAAAAATTCCCAAAATTTTGATGCCTCAAAGACGGGCGTCCCCAGCTTAAGACGCTCGGATTCTTTCTCACCGAGACGGGCGTCTCCTTTTGAAGACAGACGGATTCTTCTACAGAAATTTTCCTTGAAATGCAAAGATAGAAAGACGGGCGTCTTTCTTCAAATCCGGCCGGATTCTGCAAGACGGGCGTTTTTCTTCCTAGGACGCTCGGATTCGACCTCAGTCAAAAAAATCTTCAAATTCTCAGCGTAGCTGGACGGACGGTTTCTCCTCTGAACGTCCGGATTCCAACAATACTGCCGGATTCCAGGGAATCCGGACGGATTCGGGCTGTGAATTTCTTCCCTTGACTTTTTCTCCTCTCTTAGATGCGTCCCCACACTCGAGAATTTGTTCCTTCCTTCATTCAAAATTCATTAGTAACCCTCCCTCACTTACGCTCATGAAAAGAGTTCATGCTATTTATTAAAACAAATGCAATAAAACAATAAATACAAGTTAGGGGGTTAGTATATTTACAAGTGGTGGTTTAGGGAGGACTCCACCAAACTCTCCCTTAGATGGTCCTTTCAAGGGTGAGGAGGCCCGAGGTAGGTGATGTAACACCCCGATTTATAAAGGAGCCTCTAGCAAGACATTCCCTAATAAACCGGACTGTTACCATCTCGGTTTCCCGAGGTAGTGAATAACAAATTAAACTCCAAGGCAAATTACATAATTTCTTTAACTTAACTTTTTTACAAAACCTCATTTACATCAAATTACAAAGAACTAACATAAATAAAAGTGAAAGTCTTCTAAATGATGATCTAGCTACTAAGTCTTCTGATCCAGTGTCTCACGCCCATCAAGCTCCCATCCTATCTCATAAACCCAAGTCAAGTGCCGCCAATATTTGGGTCATCACGGTGTTCACGAATACACAGGGTCAACCACGAGGTTGAGTAGGGAATACAATGAAACAACAAAATATGATATGCATGCTCCTCCGTCACCTCCACCTCCATCTCAACTCATATCTCATAACCCGTACAACTTGACCATACCGATCCCAGTAGACTATATATCGACCGTAGCCGATCCGCATTTCGCCACTTGTTGAGGACACCAGGGCAAGTCTGCAGAACCCGCCCTGGGCCTTATCACAACATCATCATCACCACACCACGTCACCATAACATCCTCCATCTCCAATGCATATGAATGCTCAAGAAATTAATGCAACACAATATGTATATCATTGAACTTGTAAATCATAGAATCATGCTGGTTACCGAATGTTATGATAATATACTCAATACGATCAATTCAGTCAAGCACATTCCAGGATATGAATCATAACATGAATAACCAACCACGAATCACGTCAACGTTCACAGTTTGGTCATATGAAACACAAACAAGTCAACACAATTCAACAACAACAATAATAAGTCAAGTGTATTTCCCTACCTTTTCACAATCCAAGCACAAAAGCAATCAATTATGATCCTTCACATATCCATCACCTACATAACATAATTATGTATAATTACCACCTACTCAATCAAATAATCATGCACATAACCTAGACTCATCATAACTTAATAGGAATATCAACTTAAGGAACAAACACGATTTTTCCTGATTTTCCAGCACATGACAGACTCGGAATAAAATACATAACGAATACCAGAAAAATCAAATTGATACAAGGCCAATTGGATTGGAACCCCATGAGTCTTAGCTACAAATTATATCTAACGTGTTTTTCTCAAATTCCAAACTTATCAAGAGTTTTCAGACTGATTTCCAAAACTGACGAAACCGTCGCATAAAAAGTATTGATTCATAAAACGAGTTTAAAACATTATTTTGCAGTAATTCCAAATCCTATTATCATCTAGACTATACAAAGATGATGTATGAAGAAGCCTCATAACTGAATCGACATAAAAATTAGGGTTTCAAATCATTTTCCACAACCAAATCAGATTCGCGGACTTTTCAGCGACATGTTCATAAATAAATCACCTAGGACAAACCATAAAGAATTTGACTACGAGATTTTATATGCATAAACTAGACATCAAATAAACAGGACTCTCTTTTCAAACGTTTTGAAGACGGACACTTTAAAACAGTATAAACAATGGAATGAAATCGACTTACAAACAGGGAAATCGAATTAGGTTGGAATCGATGAGAAATCTTCAATCAAATGAAAGACTTGACAATTCTTCTTCCTCTCCCTTTCTTTAGGTTTAGAAATGGTTTTATGAATGATAAAATGAAAAGAGGGGAGAGGGAGAGCGGCTCTTAGATTAGGTTTAGGGTAAATGGTGGTTACATGTTCCGGGTAGGGCAGATGGGTTAAACGGGTATGGTCGTTGGGTAAATGTAGATGGGTAATTCTTGACCCAAAAGATAAAATGTGATGTAGCCCGACTCAACATATACGATATAAACCCGACTTAATAACATTCACGATATTACGATGCAACCAATATAAAATGTATAATACTAATATATAATAATATCCGTTTAATCGATTATATAAAATACGGGGTATTACAGTCTACCCTCCTTAAAAGAAACTTCGTCCTGAAGTTTACCCTCTCTACCAACCAACGCAAACGAATTATGAAACGCATATACAAAAGTATGTAAGGCACCCACCAAATTGAATATTAAACGCAGTATTACATTCCACCCTCCTTAAAATAAACTTCGTCCCCGAAGTTTAACCATAACAGAAACACATCATGTAACACTCCAACATAACCCACACAACGCATAACCAATATAGCCAAACTGAGAAATCACACATGAAAGTATAAAGATTTTACAATCCTACCCTCCTTAAACATGGTTACGTCCCCGTAACCTTCATTATTATAACAAAAGTTCTCAAACTACTGCTAACAACTGAAAGAGGATAAAAGATTCACAACTCACGCTCAAGTTACTAATCCCTACTAAAGACAATCAATATACAAGCTCTCTCAAGGAAGCTACGATTCTTTCTTGCTCACAAAGACATCGCCACGGATCGGAGCAAAAGCCACGTTGAATAACTTAAGACATTTCAGTATTAATCTAAACACTCTTCATATCAATCAATACATGCAATAACATTCACAGGATCTGCTTGTCAATCTAATTTATACATTACTACTCAGGTTACAAAGATGAAGATGCTTAGGTGCTCACATATGGTTCATGTCAAATAGCATATTTTCCAAGAAATATTGGTAACATTTATTCATGTGAATAATCAAATTATGAATGGAACAATGCTTTACAAGGTTACCAGTAAAAATCATTAGTAATTATTCATTTCACTAATCATTGTAATCTCATACCTTAGAAACATAGGGAATCAATCAACATAAGAAAAGAATTAGGGTCAAAACTTAATAAATCGATTTATGAAAATTTGTAACCTAATAGGTCCAGTCTGACTTTCCTTTACATAACTGTACCGATTTAGGTCAAGACACAGAATCACCCATAAAATGAAGACAACCAGTTTCGCAGCACTTATCGTCCTAGAAATATCTTTAATCCTCATAACAAAGGGTTTGGGATTTATTCGCGAATGACGAACGCACATTGATTGGCAAATTTTACAAACTTATTGGTCGAGTCAATCAAGCGAGTAAACAGCGATATTGGAAAGTTAACATACAAGACTATCATACATAAAATTTTGTTCTTGGTGTTAAATATATTTAAACTGCACCCAACACAATGACATAAAAGATTAAATGTATTTAACTACACCAATTTTACAAATATTCATTACATATCATGCTAATATCAACATACCATGTTAACACACAACTCACTTAAATCACCACATTACATTTCCCGTTTTGACATTCGTAACTAACCACAACCCACCAATTCACTACATGAACGAACAACATGACTAAATTAACCCACTATTTGTGACTCCGTTCTAGCTTCATTCCTCCAGACTAGCAAATATCATGAAACCATACAACCAGACACTGGCTAGAAATCTCATTCCGAATTTATACTCACACGACAAAATTTAACTTCATTTTCAAAACTTGTACTTTCATACTGGACGGTGAATAACTTTCTTAACATAAATCTTATAACAGAGCCGTCCATAGAATCCATTTACTCAAAATCAGATAAACTTAACTCAATTCCTTCAAACAATACAAGCTTAGGTGTCGACTCATATTTCGTAATTTACAGGTTCATCTTATTCATTTCAGTCCTATCTTTACTAATGAACGACTATTACCTCAACATCAGGATTTTAGTTGCACTTCTTTACTCAGTTATATTCACGGCTAACATGACTACAGCATTTAATCGGAGACCCCTTTTAGATAGTACACATTCCCTGGTGACGTCTCGTCAAAGCATACGATTCGTACCATAATGTAAAACAAGTAACTACAAATTAACTGTGTTCAATCAAAATTTTACCTCTTTATTACAGATCTGTTTATCACAGGTTGCATGGTCACACAAAAGTATAAGTACCAACTCAATTACATGTTAAATTTTAAAACGATTTATCACGTCATAATAACTAGACAAGAGTCTAACCATATAGTCAATATAAGAAGATTAGTAGTTTAGATCGGAGGCACATTATAAAATTCCTAGTTAAACTCCTTACAGAACCATCGACTGTGCGTCATGAGTAATTAACTTAATAATGTAGAAGTCAAACAATTGAAATTACAATTGAGTATTAATAGTTATATGATTCACAATAACAAAAAAATTACTTCCATATCACACATATGTTTAACATTTTAGCAACCATACCATTCAATTGTATCCATCAACTCAGTATAATTCATTTTCAGCAAAAATAAAAGATATCGCATAAACAACTTAAACATGTACATATACCATCATATAACTGGTAAAACATTATCTATGACAAAAGATTAGTAAGGTGAACAAGTTCTCTGGTTTGCACGGTTTGAACAAATAGGCAACTCGCGGCTCAATTAAACGTAACTATAACGACTATCATTTAAACATAAGCATGACATGTGAATCATCAAAGGGTTATCTCATTATAATTCGACGGTTCGAGAATATATTTCAAATATCGTAACTATATCGTAACTATATCAACTATATTTCAAATATCGTGACAATTGCAACAATCACCTTAGCATTTCATGACAATACAACTATGAACATATCCAATAAGGAACAACAACACTATTTTATTATCATACATAAGTTTAGGTTCAACTGAAATAAATTAATGCAATGAAAGTAATAAGTATAACTATAGGCACACAGACTCACATAAAAGACATGAGAACTCAGATGACATCCTACATGTGTGAACATTTAGACATACTCATTACTACCATACATGTGTAAACATTTAAACATAATTATTATAAATATTCACGCGAGTATATTAGAACAATCAAGTTAACATTTAACGCCCCCAACTTTACCAAGATATGACAATATAGTTTTATATTTATATATATCTGACCACTATACAAATATGATGAACACACCAGAGATATTACAACATGCCAAACATATATAAAATATGCAACAACTGGACTCGTATAAAATATTTCACCCTCGATTAAGGATCAGATTAAGCTATTCAATTTCACACATACTATCATGCCAACAATGTTATAAACTAAACTTTAATTTTTTTATCACTTGTTAAGATACATAACCAATGAATATGTGTGCTACTATCATCATATAAGGACACTATAATTTAACATTAATAAGGCTCATGAAATAATCGAACAACTGTATGAAAACTCAACATAGAATTCACATTTTAAAAGTTATGATTCACGTTGTAACTTCCAAAAATCACGAATAAATAACCGTTCAACGAAAACTTGAGTTATATTACTTTTTATAATATACAGAGAGTTAATAATTCGTGAGAAAAAGAATGAGGTCCAAAGCTCAAGAATTCAATTTTTAAAGGATTTTGCAACTCAGTTGGTCCAAACAAGTATGTGACAGCAATTGGTCCGAAACTTGGGTCAGTTTGCAAAACTTACCATTTAATATAGAGACATCAAAAATTTTCGTGGCTTATCAATTTGAAAACATTTGAGAATCTTCTGATCGATGTAGTTGGAATTATGCAAAAATTATTAATACAATTTAAATGAGGATTTTTACAAAATCGTTGGTCAAAACATCACTGCACAGGAACTTTCTGACCACAGCCCACTAAAATATTTATTACTCCTAATCCGTATATCCTATAAGCATGAAACCAACGCCGAATGAACAGTAACTCCCGAGGCTATCTCCCATAAAATTATCATTCATAGGCAATAAACAGAAAAGAAATGGCAGTAAGGTCAATTAAAGAGTAACATCAAACAAAACGAGTTTCAGCACTAGGTCATTCTTTACTATGTTACAAGCTCTTATGAACATACTATGTATACTAACCCATCCCAACTTAAATCTCACACTTTGTACTTACGTAAACATCTATCCCATAGAATCCCTTCGCATCTCGATCTACTCCTTACATCTAAATCACGATTACTATGACTAGAAATATGCAATTCAATAGTGTTTCTAATTACTATCACAATACTATACTAGCATGGCTTCGGGATCACATAACCGCATATCATTAGACATAATAGCACTATCAACACGTCATTCAACATCCATCCAGATAATTATCATCAATTCGCAATTATTTCTACGCTCACGATTACCACAATCCAACACTTCATTGATTATCAACCTGAACACAAAAATTTATTTCTCATCTCCACAACATCATATGATCACGTCATCATTCATACAAAATACTTACCGTAACGTTGTCCTGCAGGGTGGTTAGAATATATAGGTCTTAAGGTGTACACCCACTCGATTATATCCAAGGTTTTCCTTCTAACTACCCCATTCACTCGATTTCTCTCGGGTTACCGGTTGGCGAGAGGGCAAAAGAGCACGCATTAAGGGCGCCTTCTTAACAAAGACTTTGTGACCTCCTAACAGTTTATTCCCGGGGTTCATTTTATTTAGACACATCCTACGTTCATTGGGTTCATTGATTTAGGCACGAAGATCGTTCTCTCTGGATCCCATTTTGTAACACCCCGATTTATAAAGGAGCCTCTAGCAAGACATTCCCTAATAAACCGGACTGTTACCATCTCGGTTTCCCGAGGTAGTGAATAACAAATTAAACTCCAAGGCAAATTACATAATTTCTTTAACTTAACTTTTTTACAAAACCTCATTTACATCAAATTACAAAGAACTAACATAAATAAAAGTGAAAGTCTTCTAAATGATTATCTAGCTACTAAGTCTTCTGATCCAGTGTCTTACGCCCATCAAGCTCCCATCCTATCTCATATACCGTCAAGTCCGCTCGCCAATATTTGGGTAATCACGGTGTTCACGAATACAGGGGTCAACCACGAGGTTGAGTAGGGAATACAATGAAACAACAAAATATGATATGCATGCTCCTCCGTCACCTCCACCTCCATCTCAACTCATATCTCATAACCCGTACAACCCAGCCATACCGATCCCGGTAGACTATATATCGACCGTAGCCGATCCGCCATTTTCGCTTGTTGAGGACACCAGGGCAAGTCTGCGAGAACCCCGGGCCGGGCCTTATCACAACATCATCATCACCACACCACGTCACCACAACATCCTCCATCTCCAATGCATATGAATGCTCAAGAAATTAATGCAACACAATATGTATATCATTGAATTGGTAAATCATAGAATCATGCCTAGGTTCAAGAATGTTGTGATAATATACTCAATACGATCAATTCAGTCAATCACATTTCAGGATATGAATCATAACATGAATCAACAACCACGAATCACGTCAACGTTCACAGTTTGGTCATATGAAACACAAACAAGTCAACACAATTCAACAACAACAATAATAAGTCAAGTGTATTTCCCTACCTTTTCGCAATCCAAGCACACAAGCAATCAATTATGATCCTTCACATATCCATCACCTACATAACATAATTATGTATAATTACCACCTACTCAATCAAATAATCATGCACATAACCTAGACTCATCATAACTTAATAGGAATATCAACTTAAGGAACAAACACGATTTTTCCTGATTTTCCAGCACATGACAGACTCGGAATAAAATACATAACTAATTCCAGAAAAATTAAATTGATACAAGGCCAATTGGATTGGAACCCCATGAGTCTTAGCTACAAATTATATCTAACGTGTTTTTCTCAAATTCCAAACTTATCAAGAGTTTTCAGACTGATTTCCAAAAACTGACAGAAACTGTCGCATAAAAAGTATTGATTCATAAAACGAGTTTAAAACATTATTTTGCAGTAATTCCAAATCCATTATCATCTAGACTATACAAAGATGATGTATGAAGAAGCCTCATAACTGAATCGACATAAAAATTAGGGTTTCAAATCATTTTCCACAACCAAATCAGATTCGCGGACTTTTCAGCGATATGTTCATAAATAAATCACCTAGGACAAACCATAAAGAATTTGACTACGAGATTTTATATGCATAAACTAGACATCAAATAAATAGGACTCTCTTTTCAAACTTTTTGAAGACGGACACTTTAAAACAGTATAAACAATGGAATGCAATCGACTTACAAACAGGGAAATCGAATTAGGTTGGAATCGATGAGAAATCTTCAATCAAATGAAAGGCTCGACAATTCTTCTTCCTCTCCCTTTCTCTAGGTTTAGAAATGGTTTTATGAATGATAAAATGAAAAGAAGGGAGAGGGAGAGCGGCTCTTAGATTAGGTTTAGGGTAAATGGTGGTTACATGTTCCGGGTAGGGCAAATGGGTTAAACGGGTATGGTCGTTGGGTAAATGTAGATGGGTAATTCTTGACCCAAAAGACAAAATGTGATGTAGCCCGACTCAACATATAAGATATAAACCCGACTTAATAACATTCACGATATTACGATGCAACCAATATAAAATGTATAATACTAATATATAATAATATCCGTTTAATCGATTATATAAAATACGGGGTATTACAGGTGACCTCGACCTCTCCAACAAACGCTCCTTCATAGTATGGCTTCAACCTTTGACCATTTACCTTGAACTTGCTTCCATCTTCCGCCTTGAGTTCGAAATCTCCATATTTTCCAACTTCGGTTATCACATAGGGACCCATCCATCTAGAGTTCAATTTTCCCGGAAATAGTCGGTAGTGGGAATTGAATAGAAGGACTTTATCTCCCTTGTGCAAGGCCTTTTGTCTAATTCTCTTATCATGAAGCAATTTCGTTCTTTCTTTGTAAATCTTTGCATTCTCATAGGATTGTAGTCGGAACTCCTCCAACTCTTGGATTTGAATTATCCTCTTTTGACCGCTTAATTTGAGATCAAGATTAAGTGCTCGGATTGCCCAATAAGCTTTGTACTCCAATTCGATTGGCAAATGGCATGCTTTTCCATAGACAAGCTTGTAAGGGGAGGCTCCTATGGGAGTCTTATAGGCCGTCCTATAAGCCCAAAGAGCATCATCAAGCTTTGTGCTCCAATCTTTCCGAATCTTGTTCACAACTTTCTCAAGGATTTGCTTGATCTCTCTATTTGAATCTCGACTTGACCGCTTGTTTGAGGATGATATCCCAAGCCGGTTCTATGTTGGACACCATATTTGGTCAAAAGGGATGCAAGCTTCTTCTCATGGAAATGCGTTCCTCCATCACTAATGATTGCTCTAGGAACTCCAAATCTTGGGAAAATTATCTTCTTGAAAAGCTTGGTGACCGTTTTTGCATCATCATTTGGGGTGACAATTGCCTCCACCCACTTTGAGACATAATCTACGGCCACAAGGATGTACTTATTCCCATTGGATGTCATAAAGGGCCCTTGGTAGTCGATTCCCCAAACATCGAAGATCTCCACCTCTAGAATGCCCCTTTGTGGCATTTCTTTCCTCCACGAAATATTTCCCGTTCTTTGACAAGCGTCGCAATGAATGATGAATTCTCTTGTATCTTGAAACATTGTAGGCCAATAGAAGCCCGATTGGAGAATTTTTGCAACGGTTCTCCTTGCTCCATGGTGCCCACCGTAGGGTGATGAATGACAACCTTCCAAGATTCCTTGGGTTTCCCATTGAGGGATGCATCTCCGGTAGAGCCCATCACTACACTCCTTGTAGAGGTTTGGGTCATCCCAAAAGTACCTCTTTACTTCGAATAGGAATCTCTTCCTTTGGTTGTGATTCAAGTTTGGAGGGAGTACCTTTCCAACAATATAATTGGCATAATCTGCAAACCATGGGGTGATGTGCCTTTCAAGTTGTGTTTGAATGGCCATCAAAATATCGTCGGGGAATGAGTCATTGATCGGGGTTTCTCCATTTTCATCATGAAACCGGATCCTTGACAAGTGATCCGCCACTACATTCTCAGCTCCTTTCTTGTCTCTTATTTCCAAGTCAAATTCTTGAAGAAGCAAAATCCATCTCAACAATCTTGGTTTTGCCTCCTTCTTTATCAAGAGATGTCGGAGAGCGCGATGATCCGAAAATACAATCACCTTGGATCCAAGCAAGTAGGAACGGAATTTATCCAAAGCATATACAATGGCAAGAAGCTCCTTTTCGGTTGTGTCATAATTCACTTGGGAGGGATCGAGGGTCTTGCTTATGTAATAGATGGCGTGAAGAGCTCTCCCTACCTGTTGGCCAAGAACCGCTCCAACGGCGTAGTTGCTAGCGTCACACATAATCTCGAAAGGTAACTCCCAATTCGGGGGTTGGATAATTGGTGCCGAGATTAGTGCTTCTTTGATTCTATTAAAAGCTTCAACACACTCATCAGTGAAGAGGAATTGGGCATCTTTAAGCAAAAGTTGAGTGAGGGGTTTCGCTATTTTTTAAAAATCCTTTATGAAACGATGATAAAACCCCGCGTGACCGAGAAAACTTCTCACCCCTCTAACATTCACGGGAGGTGGGAGTTTCTCTATCACCTCAACTTTAGCTTTATCGACCTCGATGCCTTTTTCCGAAATCAAATGACCCAAGACAATTCCTTCATTGACCATGAAGTGACACTTTTCCCAATTTAAAACAAGACTAACATCTTCACACTTTTGCAACACAAGAGAAAGATTATGCAAACATGAGTCAAAGTCCTTTCCATAAACACTAAAATCATCCATAAAAACTTCCATTATGGTCTCTAGGTAATCGGAGAAGACACTCATCATGCATCTTTGGAAAGTGGCGGGGGCATTACATAAACCAAAAGGCATCCTCCTATATGCAAAAGTGCCATAAGGGCATGTGAAAGTGGTCTTATGTTGGTCATCCGGGTGTATAGGGATTTGGAAGAATCCCGAATACCCGTCAAGGTAACAAAAGAATTTGTTGAAGGCTAACCTCTCAAGCATTTGGTCAATGAATGGTAAGGGGAAGTGATCCTTTCTTGTTGCGGAGTTTAATTTCCGGTAGTCAATGCACATACGCCAACCGGTGATCATTCTTGTGGGTATTAGTTCATGCTTTTCATTTGTCACTACCGTAGTACCCCCTTTCTTAGGTACCACTTGGACGGGGCTAACCCACAAAGAATCCGATATGGGATATATGATTCCCGCATCAAGTAATTTCATGACTTCTCCTTTGACAACTTCTTGCATGTGGGGGTTCAATCTTCTTTGGGGTTGAATGGTAGGTCTATGGTCTTCCTCTAGATGAATTCTATGCATGCAAAAGTTGGGACTTATCCCCTTAAGGTCATCTAGACTATAACCTATAGCCTTCTCATGTTGTTTCAACACATCAAGCAATTTTCCCAATTGGTCATCATCAAGTCTATCATTAACAATCACGGGTTTGGTCTTTGATTCATCAAGGAAAGCATATTTCAAATTTGGGGGAAGGGTTTTAAAGTGGGGGTTTGTACCTTACTTTCCTCCTTTGGAGTTTCATTGAGAATTTGCTCCATCTCCATTAGACATTCCATTCTCATAGCATACTCAACTTCATTTTCAACCTCATCGTATTCAAATTCCATGATGGGTTCCTCTTGCTCTTGAGTTTGTAAAATCTCATCTAGGATGGATTGCTCATCCTCTATGGGTTGACATGCTTCCACTAGAATGTTATGCACTAATTCAGATTGTGCATGAGTAAGTTCCTTGTTAGCTAGAGCGGCCTCAAAAAGATCCACCTCCAATTCCCAATACATATTGTTAGCCTCACTTGCTTCCAAGGCTTCCAATGCTTGCATGGGATCCTTGAAGAAAGGTATCCTCATGTGGTCCTCTACAAAACAATCTATAAGATCTATCTCGCAAAATATCGAACAACTTGAAAACAATTAGAACAAACCTTGAGGAGTTTTACTTCCCCAAGGCGAAGAAAGACACAACTAATAACAATAAAAAGGAAATCTAAATCAAACAAAAACCGTCCCCGGCAACGGCGCCATTTTTGATCGGTCCGTTTCGTGTTCACAATTAAAGGTGTGGTCGTTGGGTCACGTCCGAATCAAAACACAATTTATAGCTTCACAAACAACTCTACAATTAGTAAAGAGGCAAGTAAAGGTCGGATCCCAAGGGACGGGTATTGAAATGAGATTTCTATTGAAACTAGTGGTGTCTTGGGGGTGTCACAAATTGGGTTGATGTAGAAGGTTACTAACTAAAATAGCAATGAAAATAAACTAGCAAGATGAATTAAAAGGGGTGTAAACAATTGATTAAAAAACACTAGGGTGTCATGGGATCATAGGGGAATCATGGGAATTGATCATACAAACATGTTCTCAAATTATAAGCAAGCAATTATTGTTGTGATGGATTGAGTTGGGTTATATCTTACGATCCTAGGAAAGTTTGGGTCCCGAACCGAATCGATTAGATTGTACAACACCTACAAGTCGACTTAATCTTCCCTACTCAACAACATGCATGGTCTAATGAGACTCGAGTTGGGTTATGTCTTACAAGTCTCATTGAAAAGATAGGAGATGGTAGTAAATGTAAAGATTCATAGGCTTAGCATTTCATCAAATATAACATGTGCATGAGTTGAGATCAAAACAAGCAAGCAAATAAAACATGAAAGCATATTAATTTAAGCATGAATCATTCCCCATGTTGGTTTCCCCTAATCACCCATTAACCCTAGCTAAGAGACTACTCACTCATTATCATGTTGATCATGCTTGCAAGGTTGTCAATCATACCAACAAAATGAAACATGATGAATAAATGAAAGTAATTAACAATAATTAAAAAGGGATTAAGAGAATTATACCTACTAATGATTCCAATAATAAAGCAAAGATAAAAGTACTTGAATGCTTGATTGAGAGGTTGTCAATCTCCCAATAATAACCCAAATAATCTTCAATTACCCAAAATAAAGTATGAACAAAAGAGAGATTAAGGAAATAAAACTTGTATTAGAACTTGATTAATTGTTGATTACAAAACTAAAGAGAGATTTGATTGATATTAACTACTCTAATTGTTGATAAGAAGAACATGCTCTTCTAATTAGACTAATTGGGTATTTATAGTGGAAATTAGGGGGATGCATTAGGGTTAACTAAGGGCTAAACTAGTAATTACACTTTTTAGATTGAGCAGGGAGGAGCCGGTATTTTCCGAAGGAAGGGCTTCTTTCTTCGTAGCTTGGAGAAGAGGAAATCGCGCTGTAGAGGAATCCGGGCGGATTAGGGTCGGGACGGGCGGATTCTGGCGATAGAATCCGAGCGGATTCGAGAGAATCCGGGCGGATTGTGGTGATGGAACCCGGGCGTCTTGGTGGAAAACCGCACGGATTGTGCGGGTGAAGGACGGCCGGATTGTAGACAATCCGCACGGATTGTGCCTTAGCAAGGTTTCTTCTTCTTTTCTTCCCTTTTCTTCATAAATTCCTTGGGGATTTCCTTGGGGACTCAAGGATCCTTTCTCAACATTGCTCATCTACTACCATATGTACAAAAGCCTTCTAATCTTGTCTCTCCTTGATGCTTGGTCATTGAATTCGATCAATTTAGTCTTGTTTTGCCATGAAAATGCAAGATTCTTACTCCTTTCCTACCAAGGGATCAAAATCTCAAAGAATATGCAAAACAAAGAACTAAAGATAATAAATGACCCAAAAATGCACTAAAAAGCATGGGAACAAGGCTAATTCGGGGGCTAAATATGCGCTAATTATGGTCACATCAAGGGGTGTTACAATTTGGGTTGAGATAAGAAGATCACTAAACTAAATAACAATAAAAGTAAACAAGCAAGATGACTAAAATGAGATGTAAACAATTGATTAAAAGCACTAGGGTGTCATGGGTTCATAGGGGATTCATGGGAAGTGATCATACAAACATATTATCAAATTATAAGCAAGCAATTATTTTTGCGATATGATCGAGTTGGTTTATATCTTACAATCCAAGGAAGGTTTGGGTCCCAGAGCCGAATCGATTAGATTGTACAACACCTACAAGTCGACTTAATCCTCCCTACTCAACTATATGGATGGTCTAATGAAAAGGTAAGTGATGGGTAAAAATGCAAGGATTCATAGGCTCGCATTTCATCAAACATAACATGTGCATAAGTTGAGATCACAACAAGCAAGCAAATAAATTATGTGAACATATTAGATTAAGCATGAATCATCCTCCATGTTGGTTTCCCCTAATTCCCCATTAACTCTAGTTAAGGAAACTACTCACTCATTATCAAGTTTGACATGTTAACAGGTTGTCAATCATATTAATAAAGCAAAACATGATGAATAAATGAAGATGATTAACAATAATTAAAAAGGAATTAAGAGAATTATACCTAATGATGATTCCAAAATAATAATGCAAAGAATAATAGAAGTACTTGATGATTGATGGAAGGTTGTCAATCTCCCAATAAACCCAAATAATCTTCAATTACCCAAAATAAAGGATGAACAATAGAGAAATTAAGGAAATGTGATTTGTATTAATACTTTATTAGAAGTTGATTACAAGATTAAAGAGGTATTAGAATAATATAAACTATACTAAAGATTGATAAGAAGAACATGATAATCTAATTAGACTAATGGGGTACTTATAGTGGGGATTAGGTGCACAAATTAGGGTGACTAAGGGCTTAAATGTCGATTAAGTCCTTGAGGAATCGCTCCTCTCAAGAAAAGATGCGGGTCTCCTTTTAGCTAGTCTTCCAAAAATATGAGCATCTCGAATGAAGAAAGAAGGGGACGTGTTGCTCTGGAGGACAATCCGAGCGTCCAAAAGGTCGGGACGAGCAGATTGTGTAGGGTTTGGACGAGCGGCCTGGCAGCTTGGACGAGCGGCCTGTGGAGCTTCTGGACGGGCGTCCCGATAGGTGAGATGCTCGGATCTTTGCCATTTCTTCTTTTCTTCTTCCAACAATCCTCCGGGATTTAGTCAGGGATGCAAGGATCTTCTTCATCATTGCCCATCTACTACATTATGTACAAAGGCCTTCTAGTCTTGTCTTTTCTTTGACGTTTGGTCATTAGATTCGATCAATTTAGCTCTATTTTGCCATGAAAATGCAAGGTTTGCACTCCTCTCCTACCAACGAAACAAAACCTCAAAGAATATGCAAAACAAAGGACTAAAGATAGTAAATGACCCAAATATGCACTAAAAAGCATAGGAACGAGACTAATTCGGGGACTAAATGTTAGAAATCTATATCTCATTATACTCAACATATTCATATATGTTACATTTTAATTTAGTCATAAAATTAAAACTATATCTTATGCATGCAAACATAAATTACAAGAGATGAGAAAACATTTTCCTTACTATGGGATTTCGGTTATATGGGCACCAACAAGATCTCCTTCTTGTTAGTTCTTGAGCTTTCCATGAATATAAGGATGATCCTCCAAAAATCCCAAAATAGAGATTCTACTCTTGATTGCACCCAAGATTATCCCTTATCTCCAGTAAATAATATTAGCTAGATATTAGTTTAGTAGTTTACCTTAAAATTGATTACTAACACTCATATATTACACTAATAATTTTAGTAATCTTTTTTGAACAATTTGAATAAAAAATCTCATGTTTTGATGAAGATTAAAGAGAGAAGAAGAAAATTCATGAACTTTTGCATGTGATGTATATGAATGAATGAATAAGAGAACTAATTCCCTTAAACTAGAGGAGGGTTCACGGTTGGGACTACCAACATAGGGCATCTTACTTTCTCTTTTTGTCTTCAGAAGAATTAGGTGTGTAAGATGTGTAAGAGTAGGTGTAAGGCTAGTTGTAGGTAGGCCATGATTAGGTTATTTTTTCTCATAAAATAATTCACCCACTAACACCTTCCACCTCCATTATTTCGGTCCATATACATAAAATGGACTACCATTTTATTTTGTCAATTTGTCATTTGTCACACAATATGTCACATGTAGTATGTTACATGTTATTAATTAATTTGATGCATATTTATCACATAAATATCATTCATGAATTAATTAAATTACGTACAACAAATTGACTATTGATACTTGATCAGATAAATAAAATGGGTCATAAAATTATAATTCACAACATCTTGTAATTATAATTAACCATTCATTCTTATCTTTATTGTTTCACAAACAATAAACAATTTTAGTAATAAAGTATTTCAATTACTAAAATAAATCTTATTTAATCCCATTATAATAAGATATCAATATTCTCTCTCGCAAATTGAATTGTTCAATTTTAAGGAATTTATTAACTTGTATCGTCATACAATTAATCAACTTTACGAATAAGGGCATCATCCTTTAGGTGTGACCTTAAGGGATCAACTGACCACCACCGTCCCACGACAGTAACGTCAAACTCTAGCAAGCCAATCGTTACCGATTAATGTTGATCAGTTGACTATAAAATGAATCATCCCTTACGTATCCTTAAAAATGAGATTTAAACATGTGATCATCATGATCGACAATTGTGATCGCATTATTGTCGGAGGACACATATTCCAACAATCTCCCACTTGTCCTCGACAAGTGTGCGTCACCAATTCTCTTGTCCTATTACTATCTCCCACTCAATGAAAGGTGTCTTTCGGGTCGTACTTGCAAGTGATCATATTGTGAGTAGTTTCCTCGATCTGGAGAATAACTGATTGACCGGAATTTATCTACCATAGATACCTTCCGAGCGTGGCCATGCATTTCCAGTTCATTACTCCTCGAGTGGCCTTGAGATATTGTTATAACCCTAACAAGGGGTGGACAATTCCTATTGCACTTGTTCCATTCGACTAGCCACAACCATCATAACCCAAAATATGCCCATTTGACCCCATTTACGAAGGTCGTAGTAACACAAATCAAAGCTAATCTGAAACTGTGCCACCTTAGCCGAACAGTCTTTAGTCAAAAGAATCGACTCATTAGAATACTATAGTTGCTCTCGCCACGACCAGGCTATATAAATTTGCCAGAACTCTATAAGCGGTCACTGCCCGACAAAGTGTTCCCAACAGTCTGCTTATGTGATCGACTAGTCATCTCACATAACTCTATGGCACCTGAACTTGCCATCAATCGCATCACATTATAGTCACTTCGAGACGTCACCTCATACAAGTGACTATGGGCAAATACCATGTTAATCCGGGTTCACTTTAACGGGGTTCAACATTGTCATACAACCCGTTTGGATGTAGCAAAGTATAAAAGGAGTTTTCAGATTTTAAAAACTCGAACGACATATATGATTATCACATATGAATAGTCAATACCTGATTACTACTTCATATTTTTATAACCCAATTTGATCATGTATGTAGTTGTTCATTTCAATTCAATTGAAATGACATGACTCATCATGTTTAGCCTATGAGAAGGCTTTGGTTAGTAGGTTTTATCAACCTTTTGTACCTTACTTAACCTTACTACATATTCTTTTTCCTTTGTAATGTATATATTTGCATTATAAAACTTTCTGAGTACGTGTCTAGATCCAATCTAGACATAGGCCCTCTAGCCTTAGAATAGCTCCCACTGTTTTCACAGTGTGCGGGGATCCGTCCTCTTGCACATCTCATGATTGCAAGTGTACTCAATTTCCGTTGTAAATATCTCTCATTGTTCTTTATTGCCTAGAACGATTCTCGCAAATCTATTTCTTAAATAACATAGCCACAATGGTATCTTAACCATCCTAATGTGTTTTGATTATGGTTTTGTCGGAAACCATGCGCAATCTCAATTGTCATTTGTGTAACACCCTTACACAAGATTGCATCAAAAACACTTTTCTTTACATCCTTAATGCTTCTGCAAACACTTAAGGGTAATTTTTATGGCTTACATGGTAACTATTACTCAAATTCGATTTGAAACAATTCATCATACTCAAAGTATATGAAGTGTTATAAATCATTTCCTATTTAATTGATTCGGCAGCGGAAGCAAATGGAATCAATCAAATATGTTCAACTTGATTGAACTAGTCATGAATCTTATCAACATAAGACTTCTTATTTGACGTTAATATCATGTAGATTTATCTTCATAAATCCGGATATTATAGATGTATTATAATACTCCATAAGTCTTAAATCATTCCCAATGATGAATATGTCATCCATATATAAGACTAATTAAAATTTTCGTAACTCCCACTAAACTTCATGTATAAACACAACTTCTCGACTTATCGATAAAAGTTTTATAACATGATCAAAACATTGATTCCAACTCATTGATGTCCTACTTAAGATTCTCTCTTAAGTTTCACATTATCTTAGGATTGCAAGAATCTACAAAACTCAAGACATGTATTGAATACATTCCTTCTAATGGAAGAAGTGGGTTTTGGATTCACTTGCTATATGTATATCATCATAATGAAACACAATCCCTAAGAAGATCCAAATAGACTTAAGCATTTCAACTAGTGCAAAACCCTTTGCAACCAATCAAATGTTGAAATCTCTCTTTATTAGTGCAAAACCCTTTGACTAATCAAGCCTTTTATTTCGGATTTTCATGGCTCTAAGCCTTGCATTGAGTTGTGACTTAAACATTCTCATGTAAGTCATATGTTCATTACTTTCCAGAAGTAATCAACTTGAATCAAACAATTTCTTTGTAAGTTGTAAGCTCTTTACTTTCTAAAAGTAACACTAATTCATCATCTTCAATAAGTGATGATTTTAACCTCCTAGGTTTTGGAGAAACAACGTCTTACACAAAACGTCTCATGTAGTCAAGAAATATCAGTTTCTTGGGACATAACATTCTTTGTGGCATTCTTTGTGGCTCTTGAATAATTTCTCCCACTCTGTCTTCTAGAAATAAACTTGTATTCTAGAAAAATCAGTTTCTTGGGACATAACATTCTTTGTGGCATTCTTTGTGGCTCTTGAATAATTTCTCCCACTCTATCTTCTAGAAATAAACTTGTATTCTAGAAAGACAGCTTCACGAGCCACAAACCCGTTGTACTCGTGATTATAGTAAGGAAAAATTAGCATTTGTTTCTTTTGAAAACTTACAAGCATGGTACATATCTCATATGAATGGTTTTAGATTTAGTGGAAAAATATTTTAGACAAAATGATAAAATACCCAAAAGGATCAAGTAACTCAAAGTAACTTGATTGAAATCCAAACCATATCGAATAGCATTTGATTTCTTATCCAACCACACATTATCCCATAATGTGTGTTAAGAGAGATTAACTTGTGATACCATATCACATTTCATTTGGTTTATATCAAAGTCTTCACTTTGATAATCCCATCATGACTAGATCGTGATTCTTTGAACTTCTTCAAAGATTTCTCTATTTACCTTATTAAGTAAACACATTAGCGTCAACTTAAATCGTTGGTTAAAAAAAATGATCAACCTATTTTGAATCAATGATTTACAACCTCGATCTCCTTTTCAACCAAAAAGGGGCACGAGACATCTTGTTTTGAATACAAGATATGCATATACATGATATATCATTCTAGTTTGGTTTAGAATATAATCACCTTGATAATGGGCTAGCCATACATCAAATCGTGGTGTATAGGGTCACAAAAGTGAAACCTCTTTTGTATCTTAACAAGTTTACATTCTTATTTAGAGTTTATGCACTTAATAGTCATAATTAAGTACAACTATAAACCCAAAACTAGATTGATTACACAATGACTCTATCTCTCAACATCATGGTTGCTAGTCGTCATATTCTAATCATCCTATGTATCAAATACAATGATGAAAACCACAACCGGTTTCTAATATTGACGAAGTAGTACTAGCAAAATTTATGTCAATCAAATAAACATTTAAAGAATAAGGTCCCATTAGATGTCCCACAACTAATTTGTTGATTCTTCAATAATTTGGGGTAGAAATTGATAGGTTTAGTCTTTACTTTTACCTTTTTCTTGTCAATTACATTCTAATATTTACTTCTTGAACCTCGTCCTTTTCTTAACGGTTTAAGAGAATACTCCCATTCATTTCAATGAGTCTTTGCTTAGAAAAGAAAAATTGAATTTTATGAAGACTACTCTTCATTCGTTTGTTTAGTCTTAAAACTTTCATTGAAGTGGTTGCGGTATTTTGGTCTATTACGATTTCCAACAAATCTAGTCACCAAAATGATTTAACGTTTCAAAGTACTTAACTAAATTAAGCATATGAGAACCAATTTATTGTAAGTAGATATGTTAGTCAAGAATCAAAAACCCTTTTGTTCACGAATAACTTTTATTTCTACTCTTCACAAGAGATCCTTACAATGGATAATACGAGGTTTTTAGAAGAAAATTCAAATTTGTCTCTAGTTACGATGTTTTAATGGAGATTTGAATAAAAAATCGAAATGATATCGTATATGAATTGCGGTAAAGAAATAGAACAATATCATAACGGAATAGTGGAAAACTTAACATTTATCGTTTTATTAATACTTGTAAATATAATAACAAGTAAAGCATTTACATAGTGACCTCTACCCAACTATGATAAATGATTCCAAGACCCAAATTCATATTAACTTGGGGCACGGTGTTCCGAAATACCCTTTATTAACATAACTCGGTGGATTAACTTTTAATCGATTCTACTTTTAGAACTCTTGGCCGATAAAATTACATTAATATTTATCTCTAGCCCGAAACACATCCGGAAATCGTCGTGAATACTTTCGTTGAGTTCAACCCAAATTTTGAATAAATGTGTCCATGATCCAAACTCATATCAACTTAGGGCACGGTGTGCCGAAATACCCTTCATTAACATAAATTCGGTGGATAGACATTTATCACCCACTTCCCCTACTTAACAAGGTTTGTACCCCGGTGTGGCCGAGTGCACTCCCTCACGAAATAGGTCTTCATGGTTTCTACTTTTTGGTAAGGCTAGGTCTCAATTGTTTATTTTTAGCGAGAGGTCATGTCAATTTATTATCTATCACGTTTTAAGTGAACTAAAGCGGTGAACTACGATAATTGTAATTGACACGGTCGATATACTCGATTAAAATGACAATGCATGTTTTTTAGTTATGGCGATTTAGCGATGCATGCAACATATAAAATAAAATGCAAAGCATAAATAAAATCCTAGTATGGCATTCCTAAAATAGTAAATCTAATAAACTATTACAAATTCGGAAACCAACTCCATTGGTCCCTTGAACTTCGGTTTTGGCACGCATCTCGAGGTAACCCCATCTTTAATGGATCACCCTCTTGAGTGGCTCCGTCTTCAAGGATCTCCGGAATAAATAAATTACATAACAAATTACATAATTTCATATTATACATTTGTAATTAAAATAAAATAAATCTATTAAATTACAAAACGGTGATACGGGATCACAATAAATTACAACCGAATCGATATTCCCATACATTTCGGGTAATACCAATTAAAAACTAAGGCCATACTAACTAAGATTACATAATTCCAAAATTACATAAAATAAAATTATGACAATCATAAATAAAATGCAGCATTATAATATGTATGAACATGCCCAATTTTATGCTAAATTGCCTTTAAAGAGCCAATATCATATATTAAAACGTTTTTACGGATTTGCGTGATTCAACATTTTAAAATCACAATAAATTACATAAAATCATATTTATGCACAAGTTAATTACCCTAACCAACTTAGGACTCAAAATTAGTCTCCACTAACATATTGACAATAATTAACTTATATTTCTTAAAATTGTTCATTAATGGACTCAAAATTACAATAAAATGCCATAAACTCCAAATAAATCATAAAAATTTCAATTAAATTCAAAATTCAAAATTTAAACTCATGAACATTCTGGAAAAATATCATGAAACTCATAATGTTCAAAAACTTAGGTTAAAAAGTCCGAAATTCATCGAGAAAAACAATGTTGTGGTTTATCGGATTTATCAAATATTATCATAAAAATATGAGAAAAATATATTAATTTACTTTTCACTTTTAGATCTGAAACATATGATAAAATGCAATATGTGACGTTTTTCCTTAGTCATGAAGTATGTTTTAGCAATTATTCACTAATTAAAGTCACTATTTATGTTATTTTTCATCAAAAATTCATAAATCATGCATAAAGACTTCATTATAGCCTATTATTTTACACACATCTTGTAAAATTACATGTGACAACATACTAAATATCAATGACCAGATTCGAAATTTATCTCATATTAACCTATTTTTCCATTTAAATTCGATTTTATCATGAAAAAACCATATTTCGAGCATAAGAACTCCAAAAATTATGAAACTTTACAGGTCATCTAAATTTAATATATGTGAAAACATATCCAGAAAGCACTGGAAAAATAGAAGTTTTGCTAATTTTCGTCCAAAATTGACATTTTTATCACAAAAATCACATTTTAATGCCAATAATATATAAAATGAACAATAAAAATCCATAAATTAACCAAAATATCCTAAATACATTTTAGGACCAGAAACTTTAACATACATAATTAATTTCGTGATATATCATAATAAACACAAATTTATAAATTTTATTTGTTAATCGTATAACTCGGAAAAACTATAACCGATTTGCATGCAAACAACCTAAGGCTCTTGATACCGCTTTTTAGAAATCTATATCTCATTATACTCAACATATTCATACATGTTACATTTTAATCTAGTCATAAAATTAAAACTAGATCTTATGCATGCAAACATAAATTACAAGAGTTGAGAAAACATTTTCCTTACTATGGGATTTCGGTTATATGGGCACCAACAAGATCTCCATCTTGTTAGTTCTTGAGCTTTCCATGAATATAAGGATGATCCTCCAAAAATCCCAAAATAGAGATTCTCCCTTTAATTGCACCCAAGATGATCCCTTATCCCCACTAAATAATATTAGCTAGATATTAGTTTAGTAGTTTACCTTAAAATTGATTACTAACACTCATATATTACACTAATAATTTTAGTAATCTTTTATGAACAATTTGAATCAAAAATCTCATGTTTTGATGAAGATTAAAGAGAGAAGAAGAAAATTCATGAACTTTTGCATGTGATGTATATGAATGAATGAATAAGAGAACTAATTCCCTTAAACTAGAGGAGGGTTCACGGTTGGGACTACCAACATAGGGCATCTTACTTTCTCTTTTTATCTTCACAAGAATTAGGTGTGTAAGATGTGTAAGAGTAGGTATAAGGCTAGTTGTAGGTATGCCATGATTAGGTTATTTTATCTCATAAAATAATTCAGCCACTAACACCTTCCACCTCCATTATTTCGGTCCATATACATAAAATGGACTACCATTTTATTTTGTCAATTTTTCATTTGTCACACAATATGTCACATGTAGTATGTTACATGCTATTTATTAACTTGATGCATATTTATCACATAAATATCATTTCATGAATTAATTAAATTACGTACAATAAATTGACTAGTGATACTTGATCACATAAATAAAATGGGTCATAAAATTATAATTCACAACATCTTGTAATTATATTTAACCATTTATTCTTATCTTTTTTGTTTCACAAACAATAAACAATTTTAGTAATAAAGTATTTCAATTACTAAAATAAATCTTATTTAATCCCATTATAATAAGATATCAATATTCTCTCTCGCAAATTGAATTGTTCAATTTTAAGGAATTTATTAACTTGTATCGTCATACAATTAATCAACTTTCGAATAAGGGCATCATCCTTTAGGTGTGACCTTAAGGGATCAACTGACCACCACCATCCCACGACAGTAACGTCAAACTATAGCAAGCCAATCGTTACCGATTAATGTTGATCAGTTGACTATAAAATGAATCATCCCTTACGTATTCTTAAAAATGAGATTTAAACATGTAATCATCATGATCGACAATTGTGATCGCATTATTGTCGGAGGACACATATTCCAACACTAAATATGCTCAAATATTGATCACATCAAAAGGTGGTGGGCCACTCGGCCGATTGGGGACGTACCAAACCTCGTTGCCACGACATGGGTGATTACTGCTTATGTCAAATGGTCAAGAGCTCAAAACTTGGAGGAAAGATCCAAATCTCGTAAGGACGAGGTCGTCGACTTGAAGTATAGAGAGGTTCGTAAGGCCAACCGTGCCGACTTTGTTGATGGAGCTAGCTCGGATGTAATGAGGCCGCCAAAGACGAGAAGCTCGCGTCCCAAAGAGGTAGTGGGCCGTGTATGGGGTCGTCTTGGGCCGAGTATGGGGTCATGTAAGAGACCGGAGGCCATCGCCATTGTAGATCCATTGAGGATCCGTTCCAAAGAGGAAGTTAATGCTAGGCGGGCCAACAAGAAGAACAAGGGGAAGATGTACCCCGAGGGAAAAGGCAAGGGTAGAATGGAAGAATGAAGACCTCTATTACCCGTTGATTATTATGTTGTATTAGTGTTGTGAGTGTTTTATTATGTTGTACTAGCTATGTATTGTGTGTTTTGTGCTAGTTTTACTATGTGAGATGTCTTAGTCGACATCTTAGCTTTGACAAGTTGTAGACTTGCTTAGCTTTTTTGTTGTCAAATTTGTAATCCGTCTCATTGTTAATTAAATAAGAGGATTGCTTCTGTTAAAAGAAATTTTGAACGCTTGTTTCTTCCATCCATTTTGCAATGGCAATTCGGTTTGAATTATCCTAAACACTGCACTTGGGAAATGGGGTTTTTGTGGGAAGGGAGAAAGGCTATTTTTTGTGGGAAAGGGGAATGTTTTTCCCCTTTTTTTTATGTTGATATGGGTTTTTTTTTTGATTGATTATGGGGGATGGTTTTATGCTTCTTGTATAAGAACGGACTGCCTACGTATCCACCTGGAAAGGTGAAATCAAACCATGCTCGTAGTTCGAAAATTTTGGAAATTTTATTTGGGTTTTGCGGTTGTATCCTTCTTGTGTAAGAAAGGACTGCCTACGTATCCTCCTGAAAAAGGTGAAATCAATCCATGCTCTTAGTTCAGGTTTGGTTAATTTTGTTTGAGTGCAAATGGATGTTTCCTTTGATAGATTAAAGGATGTTTGAAACGTGGCACGGTGCCACAACTTAGACTCGATAAAACATGCAATTTCAAATCAGAACGCATTGAGGAACTTGACTTGAGAGGGAAATGGTGGTCGCTAGTTATAAAACTAGGGCAAAGTTCGTTGGCTACTAGGTCTTAAGGGTAGTATTTCTTGAGAGGGTCTAGGTTGGTCAGGTTTGTGAAATCCTCCCCGTCTAGATCACTCAGTCTCACTGCGCCCCCCGAAAGTATTTTCTTGACCAGCTACGGCCCGGCCCTATTGGGTTTGAATTTCCCCCTCGGATCGACGAGTAATGTTGCTCGAACCGACTTGAGGACGAAGCCGCCTTCTTTGATGTTCCTTGGTTTGACTTTTTTATTGAATTCCCGTTGTATACGTTGTTGGTATAGCTGGACGTTGTGTAAGGCGTTGAGTTGTCGTTCGTTTAGAAGCGTGAGCAGTTCGAACCTTCGCCGGCTCCATTCCGCCTCAAGAACATGACTCTCCAGTAGGATGCGTAGAGATGGGATCTCCAACTCTAATGGTTGAACCGCCTCCATACCGTATGCTAGGTAGAAGGGTGTAGCCCCTGTTGGTGTTCGAATGGAGGTTCGGTATCCCTAGAGTGCGAATAGGGGTTTGCTCGGCCAATCGCGGTAATTGTCTTGCATTTTCTTCATGATTATGACAAGAGTTTTGCTTGCTGCCTCTACCACTCCGTTGGTTTGGGGACGATAGGGGGGATGATCGATGTCGCTTGATTTTGTATTTGTCCTGCAAGGCTTGTGTTTCCGCCCGGGATTGAGAGCCTTGGTCGCTGATGATCTCATGGGGTACCACATATCTGGAGATAATGTTGTCCTAGATGAACCTGGCCACTTGTTTGGCGGTCAAGACTGCATAGGATTGTGCTTCCACCCATTTGGTAAAGTAGTCGATGGCGACGAGGACGAAGCAATGCCCTTTGGTGCCCACCGGGTAGACCTTTCCGATGTTGTCGATGCCCAGGTCGAGAAAGGCCAGGGTGATGTCATGATGTATAAAAGGGATGGCGGTATGTGTTATATGTTTGCAAAGATTTGGCAATTGTGGCAATATTTCACGTAGTTTCTGCAATCGGCTTCCATGGTGGTCCTGTAGTAGCCTAACCGAATGATTTTTTGGGTCAGCATCATTGCGCTCATGTGAGGGCCGCATTCTCCGTCGTGGACCTTTCCCATGACTTTTTTGGCTTCCTAGTGATCAATGCAAAGGAGGATAATCCCTTGGGGTGTTCTTTTAAATAGTTGTTCTTGGTTTATCACGAATTATGATGCAAATAAATGGATGGCTCTTTTTCCTCTTGTATCAGAGTTGGGAGGGAATAG
Organism: Silene latifolia; assembly: GCF_048544455.1. NCBI lineage: Eukaryota > Viridiplantae > Streptophyta > Magnoliopsida > Caryophyllales > Caryophyllaceae > Silene > Silene latifolia. The sequence goes on from NC_133537.1 coordinate 155,690,977, forward strand.
ATTTTTTGTTTTGTAGTTGAGGATGGCTTGGTACCAAGGTTAAATATGGTTCTCCTCGCCGTTGTTGATGGCGCAGATGTAAGCTAGCTCTCTCCTTCTCTCGACACATAAGGGCATCGATGTCATGTTGTCAGGTATGTTGACGAGCGCGACAAGTTTTGCCAGGGCACCAGCAAATTGATTTTCCTCTCGTGGCATGTGGAAGTAGTCGACTTGGTCAAAGAACTCGGCCCCTTGATTGATTTTTGCTCGGTAGGGTGCTAAGTTGTCGCTACGGATTTTCCATGATCCAGATACCTGGTTGATGATGAGTGAGGAATCGCCGTGGACCCTCAGTCTATTGATGCCAAGTGTTATGGCTGCTTTTAGGCCGATGAGGCATGATTCATATTCGGCGGCATTGTTGCTGACGGCGAAGTCCTGTTTGACTGAGATCGGGTTATGTTCTCCCTTTGGTGATATTAGAAGGATTCCTACCCCGAAGCCTCTCAGGTTCGATGTACCGTCGAAGTATAGGTCCCATGCATCGGGGTCGACACAAAGGATGGCTTCGTCAGGAAGTGACCATGTGTCGGTCGTTAAGTCCTTGTTGACGGGGATTTTAAGCTAGGAAATCGACGACTACCCTTCCCTTGATAACCTTCAGGTGAACGAATTTTAGATCAAATTCAGAAAGCATGAGTGTCCATCTAGATAGCCTTCCATTTAGTACGGGTTTTCGAAAATGTATTTAACAGGGTCCATCTTGGAGTAGATGTGAACCGTGTAGCCGAGCATGTAGTGCCGCAACTTCTTTGTTGACCATACTAGGGCAAGGCATGTCTTTTCCAGCTGGGTGTACCTTGTCTCACACTCGATGAACTTTTTGCTGATGCAGTAGATGGCTCGTTCTTCGCCGTCGAATGTTTGTTCTAGCATTGCTCCCATGGCTCTGTCGTTGTCAGTCACGTATAGGGATAAGGGAATTCCTTATTGAGGTGGCATGAGAACATGAGGTTTGGATAGGATTTCTTTTATCCTTTCGAAGGCCTTTTCACAGTCGTCGTCCCAATCGGTGTGATTGGAGGCGTGAAGCTTCTTGAAGATCGGTTCGCAAATCATAGTGAGTTTGGCTACGAAGCGGCTGATGTATTGAACTTGACCGAGAAATCCCCGAATCTCCTCCTCATTCTTAGGTCGAGGCATTTGTTGAAGGGATTTGATTTTGTTAGGATCAATTTCAATATCTCTCTTGCTGACGACGTGTCCCAGGAGTTTTCCGGTGGTGACCCCGAATGCACACTTTTGAGGATTCAGTCAAATGTTATATTTCCGCAGACGAGCGAAGAATTTTTGGAGGGCGTTGATGTGGCCATCCCGCTCTTTTGATTTGACGATCATGTCATCGATATATACCTCCACCTCCTCGTGCATTATGTCATGTAGGAGTGTGGTGGCGGTTCTTTGATAAGTTGCTCCGGCGTTGATTAGACCGAAGGGAATGACCGTGTAGCAGTATGTACCCCCACTGTGTAGTGAATGCAGTCTTGTGCATGTCTTTCTCTGCCATTTTGATTTGGTTGTACCCAGCATACCCATCCATGAATGATAATATGGCGTGCTCGGCGGTATTGTCCATCAGGAAGTCAACATGTGGCAGAGGGAAGTTATCTTTTGGACTTGCTTTATTCAGATCTCTGAAGTCGACGCAAACCCAAATTCTCCCGTCTTTCTTGGGTACAACTACTATGTTGGCCACCCAGTTAGAGTATTCGGACATTTTGATGAACCTGGCTTTGAACTGCTTGTCCACCTCTTCCTTGATTTTCAGGGCCCATTCAGGGCGCATTCGGCGTAGCTTTTGTTTCACGGGTTTAGCTCCTGGTTTAATGGGTATCCTGTGCTCTGCAATCTCTCTGTCGATCCCAGGCATGTCTTTCTATGACCAAGCGAATACGTCCTTGTATCCGTGTAGGAGGTCGATGAACTGCTGTCTTTCCGAGGGGTCAAGGGTGGTCCCTATCCTAAGTTCTTGAGGTGTGTTGTCGGTTCCTACGTTAATAGGTCGGTCTCCTCAATGATGGGGGTCCTATCTTCTCATTTGTCAAGTTCTTTGGCTAGGTGAGGTGGGTAGTCACTCAAGTCAAAATCCTCATATTCGTTCAAAATTGCATTGGAGTTAAATTGAAACGAGTCATAAGCAAACTTAGCGTTCATTAAGTCGACTTGAGCGAAAAAGCTCGTGAAGAGTCTATCAATAGCCGAAATACTTAGAGGGGGGGGGGGGGGATTGAGGATTTAAAAACTTAGCCAACTTTTTCGATTATAAGTAATTAATTATTTAAAGTTTATCGATTAAACTTTAACTAATTAACGAATTAAAAACAAAGCGTAAATAAAAACGAAACAAACGAAAGAGAAGAGAGACACACACAATTTTTGAAGTGGTTCAGTTTCAAAAATCGAAACCCACGTCCACTATTCTCAATTAATAAATTTAGTACCTTTCTACGGATTACAAATTTACTAACCCAACTCGTACAACTAACCCTAGTTGTAACTCAAATGAGTATCGTTAAATAATCGAGTGACTAACTTACGCTAATAAGAAAGCACTAATGATTCTACTAAAAGTTCACGTTAATGAACGAGTAATAAATCAATTAAGCACTATTATCTTATAACGATAACGAAAGAACGAATGCACAAGTTCATAAATCACACGAACTTTTTCGAAAAATAACAAAACGGTTTTTTTCTCTAAAACACGGTTTTTGCTTTTTGAAAATAAATCAAAGTTATTCTCAAAGGTCTCACTTTTAAATTTTGCAAAGTGTAGAGTATTTATAGTAAAAGAGGATCAAGGGTGAGAGGAGTTTCGGTCACCTTGAAACCCTAATATGGCCGAAATAATATGATATGAAAATAGAATCATATCATATTATTTTTATCCATAAAATCTTAGAAAAAGATATAAGTTGTTAATAGATTGTCTTATCATATATTCAGCTAATATTCTTTCCTTAATGCCCTAGATATGCCGAATTAAAATAAGGAAAAAAATCATAACAGCTTTCCTTATTTTATTTAAGCAATCTCTTAGAAAAGATATAGGATAATTATAAGATAATCCAATCAAATATATACTTAATATATTTTCCTTAAACCCCTAGATGGCCGAAATATAAGATATGTAAAAAAATTATATCTTATTATTTCTATTCTTAAAATTTTAGGAAATGATAGAGAATAACTAAAAGATAATTTTATCAATTATTCTTCTATTATCTTTTCCTTAAATCTGATGATATGATAAGATTTTCCGTAAAAAAAAATATCTTATCATATATAACTATATCATGCTAAATATAAATGATATGTTAAGATAATTGTAGAGAATAAAATTCTAACAATAATCAATTTATATCATTATGTTTACACGAGAACCACACGGCTCATAGGCCTCGTTTTTCGTGAAAACCCTAGTGATGTGACCATAATTAGCGCATTTTTAGCCCCCGAATTAGCCTTGTTCCCATGCTTTTTAGTGCATATTTGGGTCATTTATTATCTTTAGTTCTTTGTTTTGCATATTCTTTGAGATTTTGATCCCTTGGTAGGAAAGGAGTAAGAATCTTGCATTTTCATGGCAAAACAAGACTAAATTGATCGAATTCAATGACCAAGCATCAAGGAGAGACAAGATTAGAAGGCCTTTGTACATATTATAGTAGAAGAGCAATGTTGAGAAAGGATCCTTCAGTCCCCAAGGAAATCCCCAAGGAATTTATGAAGAAAAGGGAAGAAAAGAAGAAGATATGTTGCTGAGTGACAATCCGAGCGGATTGTCACCAATCCGTCAAATCCGCATGCCGCACAATCCGAGCGTCTTTGCTCTAATCCGCTCGGATTCCACCTCGACAATCCGGCCGAATTCCCTTGAATCCGCTCGGATTCCAACGCGAGATTCCGCCCGTCCCGACCTTATTCCGCCCGGATTCCAGCACAGCACGATTTCCTCTTCTCCAAGCTACAAAGAAAGAAGCCCTTCTCTCGAAAAATACCGGCTCCTCCTACTAGTGTGATAGCTATTATTGTAAGAAAATTCTATCAAGTCCAACCTCTGTTCCCAGCTACCACAAAAATCCATCACACAATCTCGCAACATATCCTCAAGAGTCTTGATTGTTCTCCCAGTCTGTCCGTCTGTCGCAGGATTAAATGCTGTACTCATCTTCAAAGTTGTTCCCAACGATTCCTGCAACTCTTTCCAAAACCTCGATATAAATCACGCATCTCTGTCAGACACTATGTCCTTAGGGACTCCATGTAACTTAAGCACGTTCTTTCGATAGGCCATAGCCAATTGTGCTTTAGTCCACGTATCTTTCATTGGAACAAAGTGAGCTGACTTGGTCAGTCGATCCACTATTACCCAAATCATGTTGTTACCTTGTTGACTCTTTGGCAAACCCACAATAAAATCCATAGAAATGGATTCCCACTTCCACTCAGGTACCTCTAAAGACTGAATCTTACTTTGTGACCGTCGCTGTTCCCCTTTAACTCTTTGACATGTCAAACAACGGGACACAAACTCAGCTGTCTCTTTCTTCATCCCAGGCCACCAAAACGTTTTCTTCACATCCTTGTATAGATTGTCACCACCTGGATGTACTGAATATGGTGTACTATGTGCCTCTGTCATGATTGTTGATGTGACCATAATTAGCTCATCTTAGCCCCCGAATTAGCCTTGTTCCCATGCTTTTTAGTGCATATTTGGGTCATTTATTATCTTTAGTTCTTTGTTTTGCATATTCTTTGAGATTTTGATCCCTTGGTAGGAAAGGAGTAAGAATCTTGCATTTTCATGACAAAACAAGATTAAATTGATCGAATTCAATAACCAAGAATCAAGGAGAGACAAGATTAGAAGGCCTTTGTACATATGATAGTAGATGAGCAATGTTGAGAAAGGATCCTTAAGTCCCCAAGGAAATCCCCAAGGATTTCATGAAGAAAAGGGAAGAAAAGAAGAAGAATTTGTGCTGAGCTACAATCCGAGCGGATTGTCTCCAATCCGCCCGTCTCCTCACAGCACAATCCGAGCGGTTTCCTCCAAAGACGCTCGGATTGCACCGCTGAGAATCCGCCGGATTCCCTCGAATCCGCTCGTCTTCCACCACCAGAATCCGCCCGTCCCGACCCCAATACGCCCGGATTCCTCTACAGCACGATTTCCTCTTCTCCAAGTTAAAAAGAAAGAAGCCCTTCCTTCGGAAAATACCGGCTCCTCCCTAGTTTAGCCCTTAGTTAACCCTAATGCATCCTCCCTAATTTCCACTATAAATACCCCATTAGTCTAATTAGAGGAGCATGTTCTTCTTATCAATAATTAGAGTAGTTATTATCAATAAAATCTCTCTTTAGTTTTGTAATCAACAATTAATCAAGTTCTAATACAAGTTTTATTTCCTTAATCTCTCTTTGTTCATCCTTTATTTTGGGTAATTGAAGATTATTTGGGTTATTGTTGGGAGATTGACAACCTCTCAATCAAGCATCAAGTACTTATTTTATCTTTGCCTTATTATTGGAATCATTAGTAGGTATAATTCTCTTAATCCCTTTTTAATTATTGTTAATTACTTTCATTTATTCATCATGTTTCATATTGTTGGTATGATTGACAACCTTGCTAGCATGATCAACATGATAATGAGTGAGTAGTCTCTTAGCTAGGGTTAATGGGTGATTAGGGGAATCCAACATGGGGAATGATTCATGCTTAAATTAATATGCTTTCATGTTTTATTTGCTTGCTTGTTTTGATCTCAACTCATGCACATGTTATATTTGATGAAATGCTAAGCCTATGAATCCTTGCATTTACTATCATCTTCTATCTTTTCAATGAGACTTGTAAGACATAACCCAACTCGAGTCTCATTAGACCATGCATGTTGTTGAGTAGGGAAGATTAAGTCGACTTGTAGGTGTTGTACAATCTAATCGATTCGGCTCCGGGACCGAAACTTTCCCAGGATTGTAAGATATAACCCAACTCAATCCATCACAACAATAATTGCTTGCTTATAATTTGAGAACATGTTTGTATGATCAATTCCCATGATTCCCCTATGATCCCATGACACCCTAGTGCTTTTTAATCAATTGTTTACACCCCTTTTAATTCATCTTGCTTGTTTATTTTCATTGCTATTTTAGTTAGTGACCTTCTACATCAACCCAATTTGTGACACCCCTAAGACACCACTAGTTTCAATAGAAATTTCATTTCAATACCCGTCCCTTGGGATCCGACCTTTACTTGCCTCTTTACTAATTGTAGAGTTATTTGTGAAGTTATAAATTGTGTTTTGATTCAGACGTGACCCAACGACCACACCTTTAATTGTGAACACGAAACGGACCGATCAAAAATGGCGCCGTTGCCGAGGACGGTGTTTGTTTGATTTAGATTTCATTTTTATTGTTATTAGTTATGTCTTTCTTCGCCTTGGGGAAGTAAAATTCCTCAAGGTTTGTTCTAATTGTTTTCGAGTTGTTTGATATTTTGCATGTCTAGAAGGTCACAAGGTGATTTGTTACCTTTTGACCGTGAAATCGAAAGAACCTTGACGAACAATAGGAGACTTGTTAGGAGGAATTTAAGAGGTATTAGTGAAGTTGTTCACCCAACTATTGAGTTCGTCAATCCTTTCGCAATAGAAGGAGAGGAGAACCCATTACACAATACCCCACAAAATCAACCTACAATGCCTAAATTCTCGTCACACTCCGTACCCACCGAGGAGAACCTACCAAATGGTGGTACTACACCGCAACATCTAACCGGAAATTTTATTTCCAAGTCCGCCTTCATCCAATTAGTTGAAAGGAGCCAATTTGGGGGGATGCCTAGTGAAGACCCTCATTCTCATATGGAAACCTTTTGCGACTATTGTGATGCAATCTCTCAAACGGGTGTGACTCAAGACCAAATTAGATGGGTCTTATTTCCTTTTTCTCTAATCGGCACCGCGAAGCAATGGTTGAAGGGCCTTGATAAGGCCACCCTCGGAATAGATTCTTGGAAGAAGTTGGCTCTAGCCTTCTACAAAAAATTCTACCCACCGGAAAAGACTAACATGCTAAGAGCTCAAATTACGGGTTTTAAGCAAAGGGATGAAGAATCTTTATATGACGCTTGGGAGCGGTTCAAGGGAATTTGTCGCTCATGTCCTCACCATGGACTTAGCGAATGGTTTTTGGTACAACAATTTTGGAATGGTCTATATGAGGATTCAAGGAACATTCTCAACATGGGATCAAATGGAATGTTCACCGAAGTTGATGACAATCAAACATGGAACAAGATTGAGGAAATGGCGGTCCATAACTCACAATATAGTAGACCTCGCAAGCCTACTAGAGGAGGAAAGCATGAATTGGACTCCGTTACTCAATTGGGTGCTCAACTTAGTGCTCATATTGACACAATCAATTTAAAGTTTGAAAAAGCTATGGCTAGACTTGAAGAAGTCTCAAAATCACCAAAGCATCATGTTAATGCCATGACGGCATCCTCATCAATCCCAAGTGGGATATGTGAGAATTGTGGAACATTGGGACATGACCAAGGTGAATGTAGGGGAACAAATGAACAAGTGAATGCTTTCCAAGCATACAAGAGTGGTACCCCTTATTCCAACTATTACAATGAAAACACCAAATTCCATCCAAATCTCTCATACAAAAGCCAAAATGTTCAAAACCCTCAAACAACATACACTCCACCACCCATGAGAAACCAAAATCAAAGACCCTTTTACAATCAAAACCAAGGTTACCAAAATCAAAATCCATACAATCACCAAAATGACCAAGGTTTTGATGTCCAAAAAGCGGTCCTCCAAATTCAAAAGAATCAACAAGAATTTTTCACTCAAATGCAAAAAGATAGCCAAGCAAAGGAAACCACCATCAACAACATCCTAGCTCACACCAAGATGTTGGAAACACAATTGACTCAACTAGCATCTTCAAGCTCACAAAGACAAAAGGGGCAATTACCACCTCAAAGTAATCCCCCTAGACATGAAACGGTTAGTGCCATTCACTTGAGAAGTGGTACAAGGTATGAAGCACCAAGGAAGCAAGTTGAGGATGAAGTTGTGGAAGCTAGTAACAAGGAAGAAATTGTGCAAAGCTCCAAAGATGGAGAATCATCAAAAAAAGAAAGTTCAAAGAAAAATGAAGACAAGGTCAAGGAGAAGGAGCCCATTGTGATTAGACTTCCTTTTCCAAGTCGTCAAACCAAGCCCAAATTTGATGATCAACTTGGAAAGTTCATGGAAATTGTGAAGAATTTGGAAGTCTCGATTCCTTTCACGGAATTAATCAATCACGTGCCGGCCTATGCGAAATACATGAAAGATATCCTCACAAAGAAGAAGTCGATCCGGAAGCTTGAGACTATCGCCTTCACTAAGGTGAGTAGTGCAATACTTCAAGGGAGTTCACCTCCAAAGTTAAAGGATCCGGGAAGCTTCTCAATACCGTGTACCATTGGCGACACAACGATCAACAAAGTCTTATGTGATCTAGGGGCTAGTGTGAGTGTCATGCCGTACTCGGTGAGTAAATGGTTGGGGATGGGAGAGCTTAAATGCACCAACATCACACTCCAAATGGCCGATAGATCGACAAAGACACCATTAGGGATATGGGAAGATGTCCCCGTACGAATTTGGAAGTTTTTCATCCCGGTGGACTTTGTCATTGTTGATATGGAGGAAGATTCCAACATTCCAATCATTCTAGGAAGACCTTTCCTACACACCGCGGGTGCGGTGATTGATGTGAAACATGGTGAGCTCACTCTAGAAGTGGGAGATGAAAGCATAACCTTTAATCTTGACAAGACTATGAGAGCTCCTCATTTGCATGAACCATGTTTTATGATTGATCATTATAGCCGAGAGGATGAAAGGAAGAAATCGGAACTCCAATGGAAGAAAAAAATTGAAGATGCTCCATTCAAAGAGCAAGTGAATTGTGACAAGGAGAGCTTGCAAAACTCATCAAAATCAACCAAAGAAGAAGAGGAAGGCCTCATTGGCCAAAAGAAGAATTTGGGAGAGTTGTCTCCATCAAATCAAGAGATTTTCAATGATCAACTTAATGAAGTTTGTGGTCTTTGGGACGACGAATTTGAAGGGATTTTTAATCCCTACATTGGTAATGCCATCGATCAAGACCAACAACAAGAGCAAAGGACTATTGAAGACCTCTACCATAATAATGAACAAGCTTTTATTACTTTTTCAAGGTGTTGAGCAACATCAACAACACCTTGAACATGCCCCCTTGACATCTCATCAAGAATGAGAGTTTGTTGGAGTCCTCCCTAAACCACCATTTGTAAATATTTCTAACTCCCTAACTCGCATTTCAATTCTTGTATTGCATTTTTGTCATATTTGGATTTATTTTATTTACTTTGATCAAGATATTTGTTATGTTTGAGAGAAGTGAGGGAGGGACTAACAATTTCAATTGATGTGTAGTGCTTTACCTTAGTGTGGGGATGACAATTGCCTAGGCTATCCATGCCTTAGTAGTGCCCCCACAATGACAAACATAAGATTTGAAGAAGAATAGAAGAATGGTAAGGGAAATGCATTGTGCACGGATGGAACTGAATCCGGGTACAAAAGGGTAGAATCCGAGCGGATTCAAGAGAATCCGCCCGTTTTCCTGCAATCCGAGCGTACTGGGTTGAAGACGCACGTCCCTATGAGATGCAATTTTGAAATATTTTTGACTGTAAGAGAATCCGGGCGTCTGGCAAAGCAATCCGCCCGTCTCTGCAAATCCGTCCGTCTTGGATAGAAGACGCCCGTCTTCTCTGCTAAGGAAAACAAGCAAAATTTCCTGGACTCAAATCCGTCCGTCTTCAAGAGAATCCGCCCGTCCCGTATCAAGAAAATCCGAGCGTCTTCTTCTGAATCCGCCCGTCTTTAGGCGAGTTTTATCAAACCCAGAAAGTGCAGAATCCGCCCGTATTGGGCAGAATCCGCACGGATTGCCCCTGCAGTTCGAAAATTTCGGTCTTTATAAAACCCCTCCCACCTTCATTCATTCATTCATAACACTACTTCAAAACATCAAAACCTTCATCCTCTCCATCACAAAAACAAAATCCCTCAACAACATTCACCAAAATCAAATCAAATCATCCTTTCAACAACAAATCAATCACTCATTTTTCAACAAAAATCAAAACCAAGCACAAAATCTTCAACCTTTGAGTCGATTTTTGAATTCATAAAGGCAAAGCCTTTCACCTTTAAATCGATTTGGGTACACTAGAAACTGAAGATTTTTTATTCTTTTCTTGGTTAAATCATCAATGGCAAGGACTAAGGGAGCAACAAAGGCAACAAAGGCACCAAAAGGCACTTTCACAAAGGCAAAAGGCTCTTCAAGCAAAGAAATCTTTGGCTATGGTAGTAGCAACACCAAACTTGGAAGTGCAACAACAACAACAACCTTCTATGGGAGCAACAACATCTTCTACTCCGGAAATCGATCAACTTTTGCATTATCCGGAGGTAACTTTTATTTCCAAAACCCATAGAGATACTTTTGCCAAGTTTGCTGGGAAATCAATTTAATACACCAAATTTATTTGTGAAGACACCTTGGGAAAGTTGGGTGTCCTTGAGCAAACTAGAGCCTTTTTCAAAGCCATGGGGTTAGAGAAATTGTTTGAATCAAAAGAGTTGACATACCCCTCCCTTACCTTGGAATTTTTGAGTTCTTTGAAAGTCACCAAAGTTGAGAGTAGGGAGAATCTCGAGTTTCGTCTAACTAATGTTAGTAGACGCATTTCCTTTAGGGAATTGAGTGAAATCTTGGGTCTTAGTGATGAACCGAGTTATTTTAAGAATTATGGAAAGTATGACCCCGACCCTCTTTGGGAGGCAATTTCCGGGAGGAAATTTGAGGACTTTCATGCGAGTCGTGCTCTTTTAGTCCACCATCCGGGCATAAGAGTATGGTACAAGGTCATGGGAAACACCATTATTGCAAGGAAAGATACCAACCATTTCACCAAACTTGATTTTATTCTCCTTAAATCGGCTTTGAAAATTAGAAGAGTACACACCAAGCCTTACAATTCTTTGAGGCTCTTGGTAGATAGATGGCTCAACATTGATTGTGGGAAGAAGGGCACTACCGTTATTGTCAATGGCGGCCTAGTCACTATCCTAGCTAAGTACTTTGATCCTAACTTCAATAAGGATAACAAGTATAAAGAAAGGAGGGTGGTCATCTTGTTAATTTACATACTATGATACACAAATACAAGTGGCTTGCTCATAACCCTGTTGATACCAAGTATGGATGGCTCACTAGTGAAGCTAGATCGTTCACTTTGCCTTCAAAGATTTATCATCTAAGCGTCCACCGGACCAATTATCTACTTCCCTTTTCTAAAGAGGTCGAGTATATTATTCAACAACAAAAGGGTGAACTTGAAATGCCCTCCTCTTCCATTGTCATACCACCTTACCCCTTTGAGTATCAAGAGTTCAAGCCGGAAGGAGTTGAAGCTAGAAATGACTATGTGACTCTTCTCATGCAAGCAATGCACAAGCAAGCCTTTGAGGACCGGAAAATGCTTACTTGGCTCAATATCCACTCCTCCTACACTTAGCTAGGCAAGGACTACTTGACCCATCATGTCCTTTGCCTAGTTGGGCGGATAGAGAAGTCATATTTCCGGGTGCATCTAGGGTCGTTTCGGGTGACAATGAGGTTGTTGGTAATGAAGAAGTTGATGATAACATTGATGAGGAAGCAAGTGAAGAAGGAGATAAGGATGGTGAAGATGATGATGAGCAAGATGAGGAAGAAAGTGAAGAGGCAAATGAAGAGGGAAGTGGCAATGTGACCACTTCTAATGAGGAAAGTGATGGTGATAACATGATGGAAGATTAACAAGCCTTGGAGGCTCCTACCCTCTTATGGTTTGTCTATTTCTCTCTTTGTTTTTATTATTTTTCTTGATCATTGTTGGAGTAGTCCTAGCACCATAGAGGACTCACACCTCGGTACCATTGAGGTGTTCTCATTTTATTGTTCCCATTTTCAAAATCCAAAATGACAAATTAGCTTCATGCATTGCATAGTGTGTTCATGAACTACACCCATCCTTGGACATTAGCAATAGTGTCTCACTCGGTTTGGGGAAGTTAATGCATACACAACGGGAGGTAATTTAAATTGTCCTCTCCGTCATAACAAAAACCATGCATCATGTAGTATAGCTTAGTGTAGATTGCATTTAGCATAGAAATCATGCATCATCTTTGCATAATTTCCATCATTTTGGCCATTGAGGACAATGCCCATATTAGTGTGGGGATGGAAATTCTAACATTTAACTCTCATTCAAAAATCCAAAAAAATTGAAAAATTTCGAAAATCATAAAAATTTGAAAATTGAAAAACCCAAAAACATGTTTATTTCCCTTTGTAGTCTTGTGTATATATTGTTTTGTATATATTGTGTTTGTTCTATCCTTGTTCACATTGATTGACTACGCCACATCCGAGACATGAGGATTATGAAGACCGTATGGTATGATCTTTCCAATATCCTTTTTCCTCTTTATGTTAATGACTATGTGGCTTTATTTTGATTGATGCGGTATAACAATGTGAACTTAGGACTTGCATTTAGTTTATATGTCATATTAGTTGATAGAATCACTTGCATTAGGATGTTTATATTAGTTGCATCATGGCATGTAGTTGCATGTTAGAAATGTTTTGAAAAATGCCTAATTAGGAACTTTGACAAGAGCCACTAAGCTATTACAAATACTTGTTCAACTTAAGACTTTGCCTACTAGAATGGTTGTAAAACACCCTAGATAGTGTCATACTAGTGTCTTTTGACCCATGACCCAAGGCCTAGTCAAGAGTTTGCATGTGAGTCACCTATCCAACCCCGTGATGCGATGTGGACTTGGTTAACTTGTCTAGGTGACCTTGATTGACCTTGTGGTAAGGCAACCCAAAAATACTTTTCTATCAATAAGCTTGAAAATGCTCATTTCGAAAATTTTGTCATGTGGAAGTAATTTAATGCCAAGGAAACCTCAAATGTTATGAAATGTTGAAATGTTGAGAAATTTAATTGTTTTGATGGAGGCGTACCACTTCGATGTGCTTTGGTGCGGGATCCATTGAATTGGGCCCCCACACGGTTGTGAATTCGGCCGCCCAGAGACAGAGTGACTATCACCCCGAAAAGCTATTGTCTAGAGGTTAACCGGTTGCCTAATAAGCGATTGGCGAAAGCAAAGGACACTAGCCCGGAAGGGACAAACCCCATCTTAAATTTTTGAAATGTGAAAGTGAAATGAGGACAATTTTGAATGCTAGTCATATCCACCCGTTGTGAATAAAGATTTGAGCATTTCATTCCCAAAAAGCCTTTTGTCAAGCCACTTGGTCGAGCTTGGGACGATCCATGACCTTTACTTTTGTAGAGAATTCGAGACTTGTCATGTCATACGCTACTAGCATCATAGGGATCATCATTCCACCACCATCCGATCGCTCTTAACGAAAGCATTTGGAAATTGAGGACGAAAGTAGTCTAGTTTAACACCATTTGGAGGTGTTTTAGTGCCATCCTCTTAGCCTTAGTAATTTGTTGAACTAGTATTTGTGAAGGATTACATGCTCTTAAATTTGTTCCTCTTTAGTGCCTCCGCCACTTGATGAGGAAGTGGCTATTCCTTTTGTAGATGCATCCATTATGTGATTTTGTGTGCTTAATGTTTGGATGTGTCGCCATTTTGGCAAGACCCACCTTGCCTTGCAAGAAGGCATCCTACCTCATGGTTGTCTTGTTGTGAGTTGAAGGGGCGGAGTGAGACCCGCTAATTGTCTCATATCGGCTATATTATTAGGATAGGTTAGTATTGGTCCTAGTCTTTGTCACCTCTTTACTCGGGACGAGCAAAGGTTCGGTTTGGGGATATTTGATGTGACCATAATTAGCGCATTTTTAGCCCCCGAATTAGCCTTGTTCCTATGCTTTTTAGTGCATATTTGGGTCATTTATTATCTTTAGTTCTTTGTTTTGCATATTCTTTGAGATTTTGATCCCTTGGTAGGAAAGGAGTAAGAATCTTGCATTTTTATGGCAAAACAAGACTAAATTGATCGAATTCAATGACCAAGCATCAAGGAGAGACAAGATTAGAAGGCCTTTGTTCATATGATAGTAGATGAGCAATGTTGAGAAAGGATCCTTGAGTCCCCAAGGAAATCCCCAAGGATTTCATGAAGAAAAGGGAAGAAAAGAAGAAGAATTTGTGCTGAGCTACAATCCGAGCGGATTGTCTCCAATCCGCCCGTCTCCTCACAGCACAATCCGAACGGTTTCCTCCAAAGACGCTCGGCTTTCACCGCCAGAATCCGCCCGGATTCCCTCGAATCCGCTCGTCTTCCACCACCAGAATCCGCCCGTCTCGACCTCAATACGCCCGGATTCCTCTACAGCACGATTTCCTCTTCTCCAAGTTAAAAAGAAAGAAGCCCTTCCTTCGGAAAATACCGGCTCCTCCCTGCTCAATCTAAAAAGTGTAATTACTAGTTTAGCCCTTAGTTAACCCTAATGCATCCTCCCTAATTTCCACTATAAATACCCCATTAGTCTAATTAGAGGAGCATGTTCTTCTTATCAATAATTAGAGTAGTTAATATCAATAAAATCTCTCTTTAGTTTTGTAATCAACAATTAATCAAGTTCTAATACAAGTTTTATTTCCTTAATCTCTCTTAGTTCATCCTTTATTTTGGGTAATTGAAGATTCTTTGGGTTATTGTTGGGAGATTGACAACCTCTCAATCAAGCATCAAGTACTTCTTTTATCTTTGCTTTATTATTGGAATCATTAGTAGGTATAATTCTCTTAATCCCTTTTTAATTATTGTTAATTACTTTCATTTATTCATCATGTTTCACATTGTTGGTATGATTGACAACCTTACTAGCATGATCAACATGATAATGAGTGATTAGTCTCTTAGCTAGGGTTAATGGGTGATTAGGGGAAACCAACATGGGGAATGATTCATGCTTAAATTAATATGCTTTCATGTTTTATTTGCTTGCTTGTTTTGATCTCAACTCATGCACATGTTATATTTGATGAAATGCTAAGCCTATGAATCCTTGCATTTACTATCATCTTCTATCTTTTCAATGAGACTTGTAAGACATAACCCAACTCGAGTCTCATTAGACCATGCATGTTGTTGAGTAGGGAAGATTAAGTCGACTTGTAGGTGTTGTACAATCTAATCGATTCGGCTCCGGGACCCAAACTTTCCTAGGATTGTAAGATATAACCCAACTCAATCCATCACAATAATAATTGCTTGCTTATAATTTGAGAACATGTTTGTATGATCAATTCCCATGATTCCCCTATGATCCCATGACACCCTAGTGCTTTTTAATCAATTGTTTACACCCCTTTTAATTCATCTTGCTAGTTTATTTTCATTGCTATTTTAGTTAGTGACCTTCTACATCAACCCAATTTGTGACACCCCTAAGACACCACTAGTTTCAATAGAAATCTCATTTCAATACCTGTCCCTTGGGATCCGACCTTTACTTGCCTCTTTACTAATTGTAGAGTTGTTTGTGAAGTTATAAATTGTGTTTTGATTCGGACGTGACCCAACGACCACACCTTTAATTGTGAACACGAAACGGACCGATCACCTAGCTTGACAGTAGGTTAGATTTTTGGTTTAAGAGTGTATAGTATTAGAAACCCTAATTAGTCATATGAGTCAACTCATAAGTTGATTCAAGATAATTACTAATTATAAGCTTATAATAAAACCACACTCAATATGAATATAAGCTTCCTTTTAAAATAAATACTTCTACTAAAAACATTTAAAAGAATAAAAACAATTTTCTAAAAAGAATTTAAAAATAATTTTGTCGTGTATTATATAAACTTCCCATCTCAATGTTATAGTAGAAGAGCTATAACATTGAGCTCTTACAAAAGCAATGTTATAGCTGTGAGTCGACAACTTTACCAATCTAAGAAGTGCATTCTTACGTTACCATTACGAGATAACCACCTACACTATTCTAATCTTCTTAGAAGTGTTGGAATATGTGTCCTCCGACAATAATGCGATCACGACTGTTGATCATGATGATCACATGTTTAAGTCTCATTAAAATGAATACAATTGGGAAGTAATATTGTTACTTTCAACTGGTCAACATATATCGGTAATGATTGGCTGACTAGAGTTTGACATTACTGTCGTGTGACGGTGGTGATCAGTTGACCCCCTAGGTCATACCTATAGGGCATCACTCTTAATTGATTATTTAATTAATCGTATAATGTTACGAGTTAATTAAATTACTTGAAAATTGACGGACGATTTTGGAAGTAAAATTTACGTATCATATTGAAATATGATTAAATAAGATACGGTCTGAGTAATTGAATTGTATCATTACTCGGATGAAATAATTGTTTAATGTAACAATTAAATTGAATGAATTGTTATAAATACAATCAGTTGTAATTTATAAAAGGTAAAATATTTTGGCACAAGTAATTGTAAAATTACCAAGTCGATTTTTGTGTGTGACGTATTTTTGATAATACGTTGATTTTTAATATGTTAAAAATACATAACAAATATATATGTCACATGTGACATGTGACATATTTACAATTGACAAAAATAAAATGGATTACTTGTTAATCCATGAATGCCGAAATAAAGGGGTAGTGGAAGCTAATATTGTGTTTGTTTAATTATTATAAGAACACAATGATTACCTACATTCCTAGCCATGCAACCCTAATATTCTTGTGAAGACAAAAGTGTTCATGCATTGGCTCCCCTAAAAGCCCCCCATTCCACCCGGTTTTTTATGTGAAAACCATCATTGGTTTTTCTCATAATTTTACCTATTATTACACTAAAATGTGTTAGTGATATTCATTCAACTTATCATCCAAAAATTAGTATTCTAGAGAGATAAAAAGCTCTCTACCTCTCCCTCCATAATACCGAAATATTTATGTGTTAATAAATATTTTGGGTCAATTTTCTACTAAGATTAATATTATACTAGATCAAATAATATTAATTAAATTAAGTGAAAGCCTTGGGTATAAAGCTTGGGGAGAGATCTTATACTTAGATCTTGTTCATCCATAAAGGAAAAGCTCAAGAACAAGAGAGATAGGTGATCTCTCTTGTGCCCTAATAGCCGAAATCCATTTTGTAAGGACATGATTTCTCCTCTATTTATATTATTGTTTGCATGCATAAGATCCGTTTTAATTTTATGACAAATTATTTAGACATATATGAGTATGTTAATATGTAAATGAATCTACATTTCCTTCAATCGGTATCAAGAGCCACGGTTGTTTGCATGCAAATTGGTTAAAAGTTTTTCCGAGTTATATGAATAACAAATAAAACTTGTAAAATTTGTGTTATTATGATATATCACGAAATTATTACATGCATGTTAATATTTCTGGTCCTAAAATGTTTTAGGATATTTTGGTTAATTTTTCGGATTTTTATTGTTCATAATTTACTATAATGGCATTTAAATGTGATTTTATGAGCAAAAATGTCATTTTTGGTCGAAAATTAGCTATACTTCGAATTTTAAGTTGATTTTTGGATATGTTGTCACATATATTATTTTGAGATAACCTGTAAATTTTCATAATTTTTGGACTTGTTATGCTCGAAAAATGAATTTTTAATCATTAAATTCGGATTTAAGAGAAAAATAGGTTAATATGAGTTAAATTTCGAATCTGGTCATAGAAAATTTATATGTTGTCACATGCAATTTTACAAGATGTGTGTAAAATAATTGGCTATAAAGAAGTCTTTTAGCATGATTTATGAATTTTTGAAGAAAAATGGCATAAATAGTGACATTATTAGTGAAAAATAATAAAATATAATCTATGACTTAGGAAAAACGTCCTATGTTGCATTTTATTATCTTTTTCAGATCTAAAACTGAAAAGTTAGTGAAAATAATTTTTCCATGTTTTTATGATTATTTTATTATAAATCGATAAACCGCAACATTGTTTTTCCGGTAAATTTTTCGAAATTTTTAACCTAAGATTTTGAACATTATGAGTGTCATGGAATTTTTCCAGAATGTTCATGAATTTAAATTTCAAATTTTGAATTTATTTGAAATTTTTAGATTTATTTGAAGTTTAATGGCTTATTTTTGTAATTTTTGGTCCATTTTTGAACAATTTTATAAATAAAGGTTAATTATGGTCAAATTATTAGTGAAGACTATATTTTGAGTCCTAAGAGGTTAGGGTAATTAACTTATGCATAAATATGAGTTTATGTATTTTTGTGATTATAAAATGTTGAAATCACGCAAATCCGTAAAAACCGAGTAATATACGATATTGGCTAATTAAAGGCGATTTAGCATAAAAATTGAGCATGTTCATACATATTATAATGCTGCATTTTATTTATGATGTCATAATTTTTAATTTATATAATTTTGAATTATGTAATTTTACTTAGTATGGCCTTAGTTTTTAATTGGTATTTCCCGAAATGTATGGGAATATCGATTCGGTTGTAATTTTTATTGTGATCTCGTATCACCGTTTTGTAATTTAATAGATTTATTTTATTTTAGTTACAAATGTATAATAGGAAATTATGTAATTTATTATGTAATTTTACTCATTCCGGAGTTCCAAAAGACGGATTTCTTCAAGAATGGCGATACATAAAGACGGTGTTATTTCGAGATGCGTGCCACAACCGAAGTTCAAGGGACCAATGGAGTTGGTTTCCGAATGTGTAATAGATTAATAGTTTTTCTATTTTAGGAAGGCCATACTAGGATTTATTTATTTTATGCTTGCATTTTATTTTATGTCACATGCATCGCTAAATCGCCATAACTAAACATGCATTGTTATTTTATCGAGTTTATCGACCGTGTCAATTCGAATTATCGTAGTTCACCGCTTTAGTTCACTTAAAACGTGATAGATAATAAATTGACATGACCTCTCGCTAAAACAATTAATTGAGACATAGCCTTACCAAATAGTAGAAACCATGAAAACCTATTTCGCGAGGGAGTGCACTCGGCTACCCCGGGGTACAAACCTTGTTACGTAGGGGAAGTGGGTGATAAATGTATAATCCACCGAATTCATGTTGATGAGGGTTTCATCGGCTACCCCGTGCCTAAGTTAATGTGGGTTTGGATAATGGACACATTTATTCGAAATTTGGATTGAACTCAACAAAAGTAATTGATAAGGGTTTCATCGGCTACCCCGTGCCCTTATTGATGTGTTTTGGGCTATAGATAAATATTAGAGTAATTTTATCGACCAAGAGTTCTAAAAGTAGAATCGATTAAAAGGTTAATCCACCGAGTTATATTGATGACGGTTTCATCGGCTACCCCGTGCCTAAGTCGATATGAATTTGGGTCTTGGAATCATTTATTCTAGTTGGGTAGAGGTCACTAGAAAAATGCATAAAACTTGTTTAAATCATTCATTTTTACGAGTATAATTAAAACGACAATTGTTTTACTCCTTATATTTTGTTTTGTAGACCACTTCTTTTTCATAACAAATGGCAACACCAACTCCTAATGCTACACCACTCGCTACTTCATCTTGGCTCCGATCCTTTATGGATCGATGTAAACTTGAAAAGAATGGGTCAAATTTCTCCGAATGGGATGCCCAACTCAAATTAGCCGCCGAAGGTGACGACAGGCTTCGTTACCTTACCGAGGCCTCTCCACCCGAACCCTCCACTAGGTCCACCGCGGCCACGAGAGAAGCCTATGAGACTTACCAAAAGGAGTCCGCCGCAATGAAAAATGTCTTAATATTTGCGATGGAGGCGGAACTCCAAAGGAGAGCCTTTAAAATGGGCAATGCTAATGAGATTTACTCCAAACTTGTGACCATGTTTTCACAAACTCCGCGGATCGTCCAATATGAGGCGGCCGCGGCATTCTTTGATCTCGGCTTCAAAGAGGGCCAAAAGGTTAGCCCTCATGTGCTCAAACTCATGGAGCTTGTCGAGACCTTGAAGATTCAAAAGGTTGAAATCCCCAAAGAACTCATCGTAGATAGGATTCTACACTCCTTGTCTAAGGTTAAGGCATATGTGCAATTCCGGGTGAATTTCAACATGCAAGACAAGGATGTGTCTCTTGAGGAGTTGCACAAGTTACTTGTGCAAGCCGAGAGGGACATGGGGTTAAATGTGAACCCTCCCAAGGATGTGCTTAACATAAGCACAAAGAGTAAGGGGAAGTTCAAGAAGAATGGGAGAAAGGGCAAGAAGCAAGCTCCCACATTCACCAAAGCTAAGTCTTGTGAAGCTAGCACCTCCAAAGTCAAGAAGGGTCCTCTTGATAAGTGCCATTATTGTAATGGCATGGGGCATTGGAAAAGAAATTGTTCCAAATACCTTGGTGATATCAAAGCTGGAAGAATTACTCCAAAGAGGTAAATGACTATCCTTCTTTTATGTTTCTAAATTCAACTATGGTATTATGATGCAAAGTTGTGATAATGTATCTCCTTTTTATTATAAATAGGGCCTCCACCAAGCAAAGACAAGGGAAAAGAAAAACAAGCATAAGAAACCATGGAGAAGCTAAGGATAGCTTTTATGGAGCTTTGTTTTTCATTGTCTTATTTTAAGTTATGTTTTGAATTTTAGAACTTTAAGTTTCCGTGTTCGACATGGAAAGGTATTTTGGATAATGGTTTGTATTTTGGATGATGGTGACTTGGTTTGCAACCCAAGTCACCCGTTTTATCATTTATCCTTTATGTTCTAAAATTTCATCTTTAAATGCTTGCGTTTTGAAACATAAGATAATTCACTTAAAAGTGATCCAATAGACAATTATAATGACGGGTTTCATTATATGTCCACATGCTTAAGGCTTGTGTATGATCATTTATAAAGTGATTTTGAGTCTATGAACTCTCTTAAAGGTATGTCAATCACCAAGTACACATATGAAATCAATAACTATTAGTCTATCTATGAGATAGTTCTCCTTATACTTCAACATCATTAATTTGTGTCTCATATGTTATCTTCGAATGATTAGTGTATTCATTCTAAAGATAGAGTGGGAGAAAAATGAGGACACAAGGCAAAATGAAATTGTGTACTTGTATAAATGAAGATCTACGCAAGAGAGAATGATTTGAATGAAGGTATATCTATTTACATAGTATGCCGAATAGATGAGATCTATGGTCTCAAGTTAGTTCTATATGACTAAAGAGATCAAGTGTAGTAATCATAAGAGTATATTCTCAAGATAACTACACGAGGAGACCAAAAGAAGGTTTTGGAAGAAAATGACTAATGTAAAGTCTCAACAAGTTTTTGACTAAGTTTATGAAACTTTTGACCAATAGTTTCAACCTTGAGATTTACTTAAGAGCCTAAATGAATCAAAGTAACATACTAGTTATGATCAAAATCAAGTTGCAAAGATTGATATTCCGATATCTTCAATAGCCAACGTATTAACCATACAAATGTCATTACTTAACCTCCCTATGAAATGGTTAAATCTCCTTCCAAAAGGGTATTTGCGAAGGAAGTATTCTAAATATTATTTGTATTTGAATAATGACATTGCCACACTTCATTATGACATAAGTGTGTTAGAGATTTAAAATCTCTTTCTGTAAGGTTGAGATGAGACCACTTCAAAATAGGCATTTTGAAAGGATATGATGGGAACATATATGGTTTTATCCTAATAACTTGGAAATGCAATTTATATCTCAATTCTTGAATAAATTTCAATTGAGAAGTCAATTTCGAAATATGTTGAATTGAGTGGGAGTTAGGAAATTCTCATGTGAAGACATGGAATTTAGTGGGAGCTATCATCCTTGAATGTATAAAACTCATTACTCATTAAAGAATGACGAGCTAATACCTTCTTTCATAAAGAAGCTTTTGAGTTTTCAATTCTGGATGAAAATGGACAATGATGAATCCAATTACATCATGGGACGTTGGATTAGTATTAAAGAGATACACATCGTATCAACATTTACATAGGTTATTCATATGAATGAAAATGGGATTACCATTAGCAGTCATGGTAGTTCATTGAACCTGAGAACGGTTGATCTCATGATTATTAGTAACTAATGTTTCCGCCATTAGAATAATCATGTACATGTCCAATTTTGAATCATATGCATAAGAGCATGATGATTGGTTGGTGAGCCATAATAGAAACGTCATGAATTCTCGAGTAGAATCCGATGAGCGATTTCGGTGTTTGACGGAATACTCGATTATGTGACAATAGGTTGCACATATATATGAAATCCGAACACAGGTAAGGATTTATGAGAATCCTAAAACTTTCGAGCTAGAAAGAGAAATGAGAAGCTTTGGAAAGATGCTTGGTTGAATAAGAAGTTATTCAAAAACAATCTTTCCTAGTAAAGCTAGGACTTGTGAGAAGTGCTAAGCTGAATAATCTTGTAAATTGTTACAAGATTCTACAAAACATATACCTAGTGCATTGTGTGTGGATGGAACACTTGATCAGTACAAGTTGTATTATTCATCGCAAATTCGTTCGTTATGAGATGAGCGATAAGAAAGTTCTTTCAAGTTAAAGAACCAAAACCAAGGTCGAGAACCTTGATGTGTACTTGGTAAGATTCATGCTATGAGAGAAAACATGAATGTAAAGGAAAATGCAAGTGTAAGAAGTTTGAACACATGGACACATGGGATGTTAAACTTCTATTGCAATCAATAAGTGTTTATACTTATGATAAACATCACAAGGTTGTAATATGATATTGACTACTCGAGTGTGATGTCGACACTTGTCGTTTGAGTTATTATTAACTCACCTTAAACATTGTTATATCCAAACGGGTTGTAGAGACAATTGAACCCCGTTAAAGTGAACATGGATTAACATTGTTTTTGCCCATAGTTACTTATATGAGGTGACGTCTCGAAGTGACTAGAGTGTGAGGCGATTGATGGCAAGTTCAAGTGCCATACAGTCATGTGAGATGACTAGTCGATCACATAGGCAGACTGTTAGGAACATTTTGTCGGGCCTAATGACCGCTTATAGAGTTCTGGCAAATTTATATAGCCTGGTCGTGGCGAGAGCTACTATAGTATTCAAATGAGTCGATTCTTTTGACTAAAGACTATTCGCCTAAGATGGCACAGTTTTAGATTAACTTTGATTTGTGTTACTACGACCTTCGTAAATGGGGTCAAATGGGCATATTTTGGGTTATGATGGCTGTGGCTAGTCGAAGGGAATGAGTGCGATAGGAATTGTCCACCCCTAGTCAGGGTTATAACAATATCTCAGGGCCACTCGAGGAGTAATGAACTGGAAATGCGTGGCCACGCTCGGATGGCATCCAGAGTGGATAAATCCGGTCAATCAGTTATTCTCCAGATCGAGGAAACCACTCTCGATATGATCACTTGCAAGTACGACCTGAAAGACACCTTCCATTGAGTGGGAGATAGTAATAGGACAAGAGAATTGGTGACGCACACTTGTCGAGGACAAGTGGGAGATTGTTGGAATATGTGTCCTCCGACAATAATGCGATCACGACTGTTGATCATGATGATCACATGTTTAAGTCTCATTAAAATGAATACAATTGGGAAGTAATATTGTTACTGTCAACTGGTCAACATATATCGGTAATGATTGGCTGACTAGAGTTTGACATTACTGTCGTGTGACGGTGGTGATCAGTTGACCCCCTAGGTCATACCTATAGGGCATCACTCTTAATTGATTATTTAATTAATCGTATAATGTTACGAGTTAATTAAATTACTTGAAAATTGACGGACGATTTTGGAAGTAAAATTTACGTATCATATTGAAATATGATTAAATAAGATACTGATGCGAGTAATTGAATTGTATCATTACTCGGATGAAATAATTGTTTAATGTAACAATTAAATTGAATGAATTGTTATAAATACAATCAGTTGTAATTTATAAAAGGTAAAATATTTTGGCACAAGTAATTGTAAAATTACCAAGTCGATTTTTGTGTGTGACGTATTTTTGATAATACGTTGATTTTTAATATGTTAAAAATACATAACAAATATATATGTCACATGTGACATGTGACATATTTACAATTGACAAAAATAAAATGGATCACTTGTTAATCCATGAATGCCGAAATAAAGGGGTAGTGGAAGCTAATATTGTGTTTGTTTAATTATTATAAGAACACAATGATTACCTACATTCCTAGCCATGCAACCCTAATATTCTTGTGAAGACAAAAGTGTTCATGCATTGGCTCCCCTAAAAGCCCCCCCATTCCACCCGTTTTTTTATGTGAAAACCATCATTGGTTTTTCTCATAATTTTACCTATTATTACACTAAAATGTGTTAGTGATATTCATTCAACTTATCACCCAAAAATTAGTATTCTAGAGAGATAAAAAGCTCTCTACCTCTCCCTCCATAATACCGAAATATTTATGTGTTAATAAATATTTTGGGTCAATTTTCTACTAAGATTAATATTATACTAGATCAAATAATATTAATTAAATTAAGTGAAAGCCTTGGGTATAAAGCTTGGGGAGAGATCTTATACTTAGATCTTGTTCATCCATAAAGGAAAAGCTCAAGAACAAGAGAGATAGGTGATCTCTCTTGTGCCCTAATAGCCGAAATCCATTTTGTAAGGACATGATTTCTCCTCTATTTATATTATTGTTTGCATGCATAAGATCCGTTTTAATTTTATGACAAATTATTTAGACATATATGAGTATGTTAATATGTAAATGAATCTACATTTCCTTCAAGAAGATCTTCGAATGTAGGCTTCTTCATTATTCAAGTTTGATTAATCTTTAAATGAGCTTCAGCTTCTCATGAATGCTTGAATAATACTTTAACAGTTGTAAAACCTTAATCCTTGATTGAGGGCTTGATCATAATATAAACGCATCATACTTCCATCACAATTCTTTAATGTTTGCGATTAGTAAGTCCAATCTAAAAGACTAAACAAACAATTACACGCAACGAGTATATAAAATATCAAGTACTCTTGACATCATCAAAACATAAACATATATTTATATGGTCCAACAAATTCCTCATTTTTTATGATGACAAGTCTCCTAAAATTGTGACTACATATATAGTTCCCCCTCAACATAATATTGTCATCTTTATAGATAAAGATTAAAGCAAGATCAAACAATTATAATTCAAGACCAAAGGCTTTAAGAACTTTAAGAGACAATAGGTCTTGACAAGGAGAAAGCTTAGGCAAATACTAAATCACCGTCATTTCTTCCCCCTCTTGACATCATCGAAAAGACGAGAACAGACATAAAACGACTAGAATGATATCAACCGAGGCAAGAAATAGAAATTAATCAAAACATATATTATAGCATAAGAACAACTTCAACATAAGCAAGCCGTACATATAAAGTGTGTAATACAAACCAAGTTGAGTACAAATTTTGTAGGAGAGAAGGAAATTAGTCACTCACATAACTGCAACCTACCGAAGCATGCATGTAATCTAACATGATAGATATCTCTACCTACCATACATATACACTCCAACCAAGCGAAGTCCAAAACACATGCCAAAGACTTACATACGAATGTGAGAAGAGGTAATTGGGTAAGTAGGGGCAAAATAATTTGGATATGTGGAGGTAAAAGCCAAGCTAGCACCGATCACAACCAAAAATAACCATATTCCACTTTTCAACCCAACATAAAAGATGATGCACCATGCCATGTACGGCACAAACATACTCACATCAACAAGTACTTCTCCTCAAGTAATATGGATATGATAAGAATAGGAGTAATAAGAGATTTTTGCTTTTCCATCTTTTATAGTATCATTTTTCACCTTTTTCATTCATTTTTTTTTAGTGCCTTCAAAGGATGCAACCAAAATTTTATGCGGTCCATTTTGGATAATCCTCCAGCACTCCCAATCATGACCCTTCTGGTCGAGTCCGCTTGGAGCTTAGATTTGGTTACTTGTCGTTAGCAGCACCTAGACCAAAACAATATCTATAACTTCACAAACAACTTTACTACTAGTAAAGAGGTAAGTAAAGGTCGGATCTCAAGGGACGGGTATTAATGTAGGATTTTCGATCGCAAGTAGTGGTGTCTAGGGGTGTCACAATTTGGGTTGAGATAAGAAGATCACTAAACTAGATAACAATGAAAGTAAACAAGCGAGATGACTAAAATGATATGTAAACAATTGATTAAAAGTACTAGGGTGTCATGGGTTCATAGGGGATTTATGGGAATTGATCACACAAACATATTCTCAAATTATAAGCAAGCAATTATTGTTGTGATAGGATCGAGTTGGTTTATATCTTACAATCCTAGGAAGGTTTGGGTCCCGGAGCCGAATCGATTAAATTTTACAACACCTAGAAGTCGACTCGAGTTGGTTTATGTCTTACAAGTCTCATTGAAAAGGTAAGTGATGGGTAAAAAATGCAAGGATTCAGAGGCTCGCATTTCATCAAACATAACATGTGCATAAGTTGAGATCACAACAAGCAATCAAATAAATTATGTGAACATATTAAATTAAGCATGAATCATCCTCCATGTTGGTTTCCCCTAATTCCCCATTAACCCTAGTTAAGGAAACTAATCACTCATTATCAAGTTTAACATGTTATCAAGGTTGTCAATCATATTAACAAGGCAAAACATGATGAATAAATGAAGATGATTAACAATAATTAAAAAGGGATTAAGAGAATTATACCTAATGATGATTCCAAAATAATAATGCAAAGAATAATAGAAGTACTTGATGATTGATGGAAGGTTGTCAATCTCCCAATAGACCCAAATAATCTTCAATTACCCAAAATAAAAGATGAACAATAAAGAAATTAAGGAAATGAGATTTGTATTAAGACTTGATTAAAAGTTGATTACAAGATTAAAGAGAGATTAGAATAATATATACTACACTAAAGATTGATAAAAAGAGCATGATAATCTAATTAGACTAATGGGGTATTTATAGTGGGGATTAGGTGCACAAATTAGGGTCACTAAGGAGTTAAATGACGATTAAGTCCTTGAGGAATCGCGCCTCTCAAGAAAAGATGCGGGTCTCCTTTTAGCAAGTCTTCTAAAAATATGCGCATCTCGAATGAAGAAAGCAGGGGGCGTGTTTCTCTGGAGGACAATCCGAGCGTCCAAGGGTCGGGACGAACGGATTGTATAGGGCTTGGACGAGCGGCCTGGCAGCTTGGACGAGCGGCCTGGGGTGCTTCTGGACGGGCGTCCTGAGGGGTGAGACGCTCGGATCTAGGCTCAGCTTGCGATTTCTTATTTTCTTATTTTCTTCTTCCAACAATCCTCCGGGATTTTGTCGGGGATGCAAGGATCTTCTTCATCATTTCCTATCTACTGCATTATGTACAAAGGCCTTCTAGTCTTGTCTTCTCTTTGATGTTTGGTCATTAGATTCGATCAATTTAGCTCTATTTTTGCCATGAAAATGCAAGGTTTGCACTCCTCTCCTACCAAGGAAACAAAACCTCAAAGAACATGCAAAACAAAGGACTAAAGATAGTAAATGACCCAATTATGCATTAAAAAGCATGGGAACGAGGCTAATTCGGAGACTAAATATGCTCAAATATTGATCACATCACCTTCACATAGTGAGTCATCATGTTCTTCCATAAACCATAATTCTTCCCATCAAAGACGGGACACTTGAGGTATTTGGAATCCATTTATCACGTGATAGGCAGCGAAAAATAAAACGATAAGATAAATAAAGATCGACAGATCAGCCTCTTTGCGGTTATGCAATCAAGTGCACGAGGCTCTGATACCAGTTGAAGAGACTATCAATAGCCGAAATACTCAAGAGAAGGGGGGAGGGGGTGAATTGAGGATTTAAAAACTTAGCCAACTTTTTCGATTGTAAGTAATTAATTATTTAAAGTTTATCGATTAAACTTTAACTAATTAACGAATTAAAAACAAAGCGTAAATAAAAACGAAACAAACGAAAGAGAAGAGAGACACGCACGATTTTTAAAGTGGTTCAGTTTCACAAATCGAAACCTACGTCCACTATTCTCGATTAATAAATTTAGTACATTTCTACGGATTACAAATTTACTAACCCAACTCGTACAACTAACCCTAGTTGTAACTCAAATAAGTATCGTTAAATACTCGAGTGACTAACTTATGCTAATAAGAAAGCACTAATGATTCTACTAAAAGTTCACGTTAATGAACGAGTTCGAAATCAATTAAGCACTATTATCTTATAACGATAGCGAAAGAACGAATGGACAAGTTTATAAATCACAGGACCTTTTTCGAAAAATAACAAAACTGTTTTTTTCTCTAAAACACGTTTTTTACTTTTTGAAAAGAAATCAAATTTATGCTCAAAGGTCTCACTTTTAAATTTTGCAAAGTGTAGATTATTTATAGTAAAAGAGGAGCAAGGGTGAGAGGAGTTTCGGTCACCTTGAAAATATAATATGGCCGAAATAATATGATATCAAAATAGAATCATATCTTATTATTTTTATCCATTAAATCTTAGGAAAAGATATAAGTTGTTAATAGATTATCTTATCATGTATTCACCTAATATTCTTTCCTTAATGCCCTAGATATGGCGAATGAAAATAAGGAAAAAATCATAACAACTTTCCTTATTTTATTTAAGCAACCTCTTAGAAAAGATATAGGATAATTATAAGATAAACCAATCAAATATGTACTTAATATATTTTCCTTAAACCCCTAGATGGCAGAAATATAAGATATGTAAACAAATCATATCTTATTATTTCTATCCTTAAAATCTTAGGCAATGATAGAGAATAACTAAAAGATAATTTTATCAATTATTCTTCTATTATCTTTTCCTTAAATCTTAAGATATGATAAGATTTTCCATAACAAAAATATCTTATCATATATAACCATATCATGCTAAATATAAAAGATATGTTAAGATAAATCTAGAGAATAAAATCTTAATAATAATCAATTTATATCATTAGGTTTACACGAGAACCACATAGCTCATATGCCTCGTTTTTGGTGAAAACCCTAGCTTAACATTAGGTTATATTTAGGGTTTAAGAGTGTATAGTATTAGAAACCCTAATTAGTAATATGACTCAACTCATAAGTTGATTTAACATAATTACTAATTATAAGCTTATAATAAAACCACACTCAATATGAATATGAGCTTCCTTGTAAAATAAATACTTCAACTAAAAACATTTAAAAGAATAAAAACAGTTTTCTAAAAACAATTTAAAAACAATTTTGTCGTGTATTATATAAACTTCACATCTCAATGTTATAGTAGAAGAGCTATAACATTGAGCTTTTACATAAGCAATGTTATAGTTGTGAGGCTATAACTTTACTAATCTAAGAAGTGCATTTTTACGTTAGCATTACGAGATAACCACCTACACTATTCTAATCTTCTTAGGAGATCTTCGAATGTAGGCTTCTTCATTATTCAAGCTTGATTAATTTTAAAATGAGCTTCATCTTCTTATGAATGCTTGAATAATACTTTTAACAGTTGTAAAACCTTGATCCTTGATTGAGGGCTTGATCATAATATAAACAAATCATACTTCTATCACAATTCCTTAATGCTTGCGATTAGTAAGTCCACTCTAAAAGACTAAATAAACAGTTACGCGCAACGAGTATATAAAATATCAAGTACTCTTGACATCATCAAAACATAAACATATATTTATATGGTCCAACATCTCGGATAGGACAGACATCTCATGGGCAGTGAGAGGAGACAAAGCAGAGGAGGTGGGCCCTGGAACAAGCTCCACGTTGTTACCTTCTATGGGAGTGGGGATGACCCTAGTTGACTCGGCCTCTGAAGCAGCCACATGTTTGTGATAAAACAGTGGAAAAGGGACTTTGTTGGGACGTTAGGAGCGCTAGGAGCAAAGACAGACTCTGACTCTAACTCAGAGTCAGACTCTTCTTCACTTCACTGTTTGAACATAGGGCCTTCTCCAGTCGTAATCTTGAGAACGCGGCCTTGACGATCGGTCCGCTTCACTGTTTTCCTCCAATCTTGTGTAGCTTTCTCTGGCTCCATATTAGAGATTAAGGCGGTGGGATCGAACTGGTTGCCTTTTATAGCATTGTTGATGATGTCCTCATAACCGAGGTTCTTGATGTTGTCCTCTCCAACGAAGAGACTGACGGCTTGTCCATCGAGGCATGGGGTCGAATCCGATTTGGTTGACGCAGCTTTGGTGTTGTCGGGGATGAAGTAGCAGTATTGAAAGACTTCTACGCCTGGGTGTTTAACCTTGGCTTCGGAATTATAGATTGGCTCAGGAAAGCCGTTATAGAGGTCGGATTCTCCATCGAGTAAGAAGTATCCATTAAGAGTCAAACGGTAGGGACGGAGGATGACCCCGTGCTTTTTGCGCTTCTGTATTAGGAGGTTCATTTCCTGGATGTCTTCATCAGTAGGCTCATAGCCTAGCCCGAAGGGGATGTTGGGGACCTTGGCCTGTTTCCATGGAGGCAAGCTGCTCTACAGCGGATTGAGAGGTAGGCCCAGGAAATAATAATGGCGCATTACAATGCGGTTGACTCTGAGGTTGGAGAACGGGTCACAATCAAAAGGTGCTGATTCATCAGTTAGGGCATTCACAGCTTGAAATCCCCACATTTTGTTGTCGTCTTCCTCAATAATTTGGGAGGCTATTCCCTTTTTTCATGATAGCCTTGATCTTCGAAGCGGGGATTGTGATCGTCTTCCCGTTAAAAGGGACCCTCATTTACTGATGAAGGGTTGAGATGACGGCCTTGACGGCGTGAATCCAGGGGCGTCTTAGGAGCATGTTAAAAGAGGCGTCGATGTCGACCACCTGAAAGCTGGCTTATCTTTCCAAGGGTCCAGTTACAATGGTCAAGGTGATAAGCCTCGCAACCTTACGGCAAGTGCCGTCATAGGCGCGTACTCCTTTATTTGTTGGGACCAAATCATCTTCTTTGATACCCAGTTTATGAGCCTTCTTGAGGGGAATGACATTAACCGCAGATCCGTCATCCACAAGAACAATAGGCACATTCTTTTTGAGGCATTGTACGGTGATGTATAGGGCCAGGTTATGGTTGGCTCCGAATGGAGGGATATCTTTGTCAGAGAAGATGACTGGGTTGTTCAGGTCGGGGACATCTCTTGTCATGTGTGCCACCACTTCTTCAGGAAAGGAGGTAGAGGGAACTATCAACTTTCCCAAGGCTTGTAGCAAATCTTGCCGATGTTCGAACGATGTAGCAATCAGTTGCTAAATTGAAATCTCGGCCTTTGCTTTTTGCAGTTGCTTAAGGATCGAGTTTTCGGGAACCTTGGGTTGGGTGTCCACGTCGGGATAACCTGGTCATTCGTTATTGGAATGACTATTAAATTGTTCGGGTTTTGGTAGGGGCGTCCGGACCGAGTAAGATGGCCGATCTCTTTTGCTTGTTTGCCCTTTCCCGGAACCATATAGACATCCTCCGTGTCGTCTATCCAGATACCATTGATTTCGGGATCTCGATGGTACCTTTGAGGGGTATTCCTCGGTGGATAGTTTTTGTGAGGGAAGTTTTTGTGGGGGTAATTTTTGTGAGGTTAATTTTTGTGGGGTTGATTATTATGGGGTTGATTATTGTAAGGTTGATTATTGTGGGGTGCATGCCAGAATGGTCGCGGGAGCAATCCTTCCTGGTGAGGGTAGTTTTGGGTGTTTGGAGGACCCTCCCTCGGACTCGGTATTGGTGTTGGCGGGTTGAAAATCAACCGGTGGTAAGCGTCCTCAAGTCGAGTAATCCTTTCCGAGAGACTAGCTATGGCCTCCTCAACCTGTTAGAACATGGTGAGCATTGTTGTGGCGCTGAATACGAATATTCTGTCCTGGTTATCCTTTTCCAAGGCATTCTCCTCGTCATCAATTGGCAGGATGAGGTGCGAGCAATCCAAGGTTGGCTCGTCATCACAGATAGCATGGATTCCCAAGGGGTTTGTTTTATTGTTTGGTTTTGTTTGTGGAGGTAAAGGTAATTCTTCTTTCTCGATCATGTCTTGAATGATGTGTTTAAGTTTAAAGCAGATTTCCGTATCATGACCCTTTCCCTGGTGATACTAGCAATAGGCATTGGGATTCCAGAAATGGGTTTTCTTATCCTCGAATTGTTCTGGAGTGGGCCCAATCGGCTGTAGTTTCCGTTGGTCCATGAGTCTTCTTAAGGCACTGGCATAGGTTGATCTCAAGTTGGTGAATACCCTTTGAGGACGCTCGGTTTTATTTGTGATTGGTTCGAGGAGATTGACATCATCAATTTTGTTTGTTTGACCATAGGGGCGAGAACCGGTTGATTTAGATCCTTGATAGCCTCTACCAGTGGTTTTGGCTAGGATGGCCTTGCGGAGGTCGTCTTCAATGCGGGTTCCAAGGATTTGTAGGTCCTGGAACGTTTTGATATTTTGGTATCTCAGCAGGTTGGCGTAAACCGGGCGGAGGTTGTTGACAAATTTCGTCTACCAGAGTTGATTGACTCGGCTGACTGACAAATTTAGTGCTCACCCTTCTCCAACGGGTTAGGAATTCTGTGAACCCTTCCTTATCATTCTGAGTCAGGACCTCAAGAGTGCGGGTGTTAGCTTGGATTTCGACGTTGTCGGCATACTGTTTGGTAAATTCAATGGCGACTTCGTCTCATGTAGTAAGGTTCTTTGGGTCGAGGGAATACTACCACTGGCGGGGAATCGGTTCCAGGGATGATTGAAAGATCCAGGTGAAGGGCTTTTGTTTGACCCCCATGATGGACATTTTATCTTTGAAGGCTGTAATGTGATTGAGTGGGTCTTCCACAACCTTGAACTTGGGTACATCAGTCAAGGTAAAGTTGTCGGGTAGTTGATCCCCAACAGGTTCGAATCTTCGATTTTTCTCAACGTGGATGTTGTTACCACGGGCTAGGAGCTGTTCTTCCAAAAGCTTGAGCCTTTTCTCGGTTTCTGTCAAAGGCGGAATGTTGTGATCTCCGGTTTCCTTGTTTTCCAAAGTGTCGATACGGGTCTCGACACGGTCCAGGGTGACCTTAAGAGTAGTGAGGAGGCTGGCTAACTGAGCAGTTGTAACATCTCTGCTGTCATTGTTGTTGTTGGATGAAGCTGAAGACGGGGCCATGGTTCTGAGGCCGAAAAACGGCTCACATTACATCTCAATCCGACGCGGTTTAAATGACTAAACACAGACAACACAAGGGACGGAAAAAAAAGATCAGACTCAACAAGACGAGGGCGGCCGTCTGTGGTGCCTCGGTGCTGACTCGACTTATGACGTGACGGTGTTGACCGGACTTTGACTCGCGTCCAATGTAGTGGCGTGACGCAGTTGAACTAGTCACAAGGTGAGACGACTCATAAGTAAAGACCCATAAGTACAGTTACTTCGACTCGGTAGACACGAGGCAGAATTGGAATGGTGGACTGAAGTTTTCGAAAATAGAGATTTGCAAAAAGATTCGTTTGTCACTTTATGGACGGCTTTCGAAGAATAGAGATCTCCGAAAGTCGATCAGTTGAAGAGTTATCTTAAGTTTGTTTAAAAAAGACGGTTTGAGTTTGAGTTGGCTCGGAAAACAATATACTTTTTCCAAAGACGGGTTTTGAAATTCAAAATTGTATGTTTTGAAAATCGAGTTTTGAAAAGGTCTCGGGGACGGTGTATGTGTTGGAGTTTTTGTCCTCCACAATAGTGCATGATAATATTATTAAATCTCATTAAGGAATATGCATGGGATATTCATTGGCAATACTAGTCAGCTGATCAACGTATATCGGTAACGGTTGGCCAACTAGGGTTTGACGTTAGTAGTAAGACGGCGGTGTTCAGCAGATCCCTTTCAGTCACACCTATAGGAACGAGCCCCAACACGAAAGCTAATTAATTGTATGAGATACCGTTTAAATTAGTCCCTTGATAAATAGATTAAAAAGTTAGTCGATTAAATTGATTTATAGAGATATCGAGTTGTTAACTCGAGGCGCGGAAATTATTATTTAATTATGCGATAATTAAATAATAAATTATTTGAGACGGGAATTAAAGATTAAGCAGTTAATTATTAAATTAGGACTAATTGACTAATGTAATTAGTATTGGTACATAAAATATATGTGTAGCAGTACATGTATATTTACGGAGTGTTTTAGACAATATTAATCGGGAAGCATTTAAACATAAAACGATGTTTAAATAAAATTTACACGTATTTGTGCGACAAATATAATAACCAAAAGGGATCTGTAAATAGGTCCTTTTGGACGGTGCAAATGCATGTGGTAGTGTGTGTGTTGCTTTAAACACCATCATTTCTCTTACACATTTGGCTTCCTCACATTTACTTTTGTTCTAACCAATTCACATGAGTATTGGGTGGAATAAAATAAGAAAGAAAAACACTCCACTATTACACCCTCCAACTGTGCTCCCACATACATAAAACACTTTGGTGTTGTTCATTTTTACACTTCACTCAATCTTTTGCATGTGGAGAAAATAAATGTGTTCATCTCTCAAAAACCAAAATATTAGAAATCACATACTAAGAGTTAGTATTATAAATCTAATATTTTTACTAAGTGTTAATATTATTTTTCAAGGTTAATCTTACATAATATCTAGTTAATATTTGTAAGGTTGTTGGGTAAGTTCTTGGGTTCAATTATAGAGGAGGCTTTCTCTTTGGAAACTTGGGTTATGGAGGATCTTGCCATTGATAAATAGCTTAAGAACAACTAAGATGGTGATCTTGGTTGTGCCCAAATACTACCATTTTTCAATGTAAGGAATATTATTTTCCTCATCTTTTATATTAATATGCTTTTATATTGCATGCATGTTACATAGATCACATAAACATAAATTATGAGATAATCTGATTTTAATTAGAGAGTCTAATTAGAATCTATGATCTTTCAAGTGGTATCAGAGTAAGGCTTGTAAATTGCATGTTGATTTTAAGCATATTAAACAAATTATGAGATAATTTGGTAAACTCAAAAATTGTGTTAGAAGAGGTTTTAGCACGAAAAGTTTTGGGCATGCATACCTATTGATCTCAAAAGGTTTGTGGTAAAATTTGGTGATTTGTAAAGTTATTTTGCTATTTTTAAGGATTTTTGGTAGAAAACCGAGTCAAAAATGCTGTATTTTGGTTAAGAGTTAACTAAAAATAGTTAAAAGTTGATTCGGGTCATGAAATTTTTATGGTGTTTCATGCATATTTTCTATAGATTTTATGTAAAATTTTGAAGGATGGTTTGAAGTTTTGCATGTTTATTAATTTTATGAGAAAAAAGTCGATAAAATTGAAATAAATTAATCATATACTCGAAACATTTGTTCCTCCCTGATGCGTGTCTAAAATACGATGTTTCACACTCTTTTCTACACGCATTTCAGAGCTCAGATGTGCAATATATGCCTATATTTCCCTATTTTCTTCTACTTTCGTGTTTTTGTACTTTATTGCAGAAATGTGAAGAATTCAACGGGAAATCAAGCCAAATCCGTCCCCGAGTGACCTGCATTGCAAATGACGTAAAGGAATTGCTTAAGGAACGAGCTTGGTGCGCAATCCAAGGCCCAAAAGACAAGTCCACGAGTTAAAAGAAGTCAAGTAGCAGCTCAGCCAGTCGATCGACCAGCCTTGTCAGTCGATCGACCAATGCTCGGGTTCCAGAAGCTACTGTTTGCTGAGGAGCAGTCGATCGACCAGCCTTGTCAGTCGATCGACCGGATTTCTATTTCAGACGAGAATTAGATGACCGTGAATCTTGAAGCCCGTGAAGTCTAGGTTTAGGAAATAAGTTGTTGCGTTGATTGCTATATAACGTAACAGAGAACATCAAGTTTGATATGAAGTTTTTATCTAGGTTTTACATCACAATACAGTACTTTAAGTTTTAGTTTATTTCCGAGTAACCAGGGTTTGGGATATTGATTTTAGCATTGGAATTCTGCCTTTGTTCTTAATCTTTCCTCTAAATTCTCGGTATTGATTCTGCCCTAATCTTAGTTTATTGCTTCGCTTTCATTATTAGTATAGAATTGATAGTTAGTGCCCCAAAGCCAATTATCATATTTTCGTTGTTGTTATTTACATTAAGCATGAATACAGTAATCGTTGTTAGTTCATTTGTTGTTTTTACCTTCACCATGAGTAGCTAAATCTTTAGTGCTAGGATGTAGGCGAATTATGGCATAGGCGGCATTAAATTAGGGAGATCTGTCTCGCGTGTTGGTCGATCGACTGACATTGACAGTCGATCGACTGACCTCGTAGGGTTTTACTCGTTTTAATTGAATTTAATCTTGTATTTGACGAGTTGAATGCATGCGACCAGTTAGATACCTATTTCGTGAATGACCCATTAGATCGAAGGATAGGGAAAGTTATTTGACCGTCAATTAAATCGACTAAACTGTGCTAAGATCGAAAGATAGGTATAGTTTAGACCGTTAGTCACTTTTCAGGACGAAAGTTAGTATTAGTGGCATTAGGGACCTATAGCGAGATCGAGAGATGCTATATGTTAGGAGTGGACCGAGAGGACCTCTTATTTCCCGCCTTACCTGTGCTTGATTCAGACCGACTTAGTTTGCTGCCGCCAAAGCTATAATGACCTGACCATCCTAGTATCCTTTCTTTTATCTGTTAAATTCGTATTTTTAGTTCATTATCTTTGTTTGCTCTTAGTCTTAGACCAATTCAAATCAACCCCCATAATAGTTACCTCAGACTGAACATAGATCAACTAAAGTTTACAACTGCCTCCTTGTGGTTCGACCCTGTTACCACTAGCCTAGGTTAGTCTTAATAGGAGATTATAAATTTTATCTTTGGTACTCACAACGACGGGAATCAAATTTTGGCGCCGTTGCCGGGGAGGCAATAGTCCTAATTTTAGTTGTTTTATTTTTTTGGTCTTTCTTAGTTTAAGGGACATCCGTTCCTTAAACTTTTCTTATATTCTTTTTGTAGTTTCATCTTATGCGCAGGTCACAGGGTGGAGAATTAGTACCGTTGAACCCTGAGCTTGAGAGATCCTTGCGCGAGTTGAGGCGAACACAAAGAGTATTACCGACAGAGGAAGAGCTGAGTACTCTGTCAAGCTATCACGAGAACGATCCGTTCATTGAAGAAGACCCCAGATCTTCACTGTTTCCACTTCTTCAGCCGAGACAGTTACTTCTCCGGAAATCCCAGTCATGGCCGAGGAAGCAAGTATAGCTAGTTATTCTGAGCCGACAGCCGATAACTTATATAAGGGGTTCGAACTACCGGGAGATGCTAGGAAGTTCGAACCAAAGCCTGCTTACATTACCATGGTCGAGAGAAATCAGTTTGGGGGAGCTGCAAATGAAGATGCGGCAAGGCATATGGAGATCTTTATTGACTCTTTGCTGCTCCATTCCCCCACCGGTGGCGTGACCCAGGATCAAATCAAAGAGACCATGTTCATCTTCTCCCTTCGTGATGCTGCAAGGGAGTGGTATAGAGATTTGGACCGGACCGCTCTGGAGATCACTGATTGGAATACATTGGCATTGGCGTTCTACAAGAAGTACTTCTCTGCTTCAAGGACGATCGCTATTAGAGCTCAAATCACGGGCTTTAAACAAGGGCCATATGAGAATTTCCACGAGGCATGGGTCCGATTCAAGAAGTTAGTGCGAACCATACCGCATCATGGGTTCGAAAAGTGGAGTTTGTGCAATCATTTCTACAATGGGTTGTACGATGATCAGAGGGCCATTTTGGATGCTGCAGCCCAATGGAAGATTCGCTGAAAATTTGGGAGCAACTAAGGGGTGGAAGATCATTGACGATCTAGCTACCCACAAGGCCGAATATGGGAATTCGAGAGGGAACCAGAGGAGAGCTGCTGAATCTTCCTCTGTTGCTGCGCTTGAGGCTCTCACCGCGAGATTTGACAAGTATGAGCTAGGGGAGCTTCTAAAGGTGGGATATACCAAGTTAATGCCGTGTCAGACGGTCCCTTCGTCTGTGAAAGGTGTGGAGTTGAGGGCCATGTCTCGAAAAATTGCCCTAGCCCCTTTGAATCTTGTGCTGCCTTTCAACACTATAGGCAGACAAACACCTACTACGAGCCACCGCATCCGAACTTGAGTTGGAGGAGTCAAAATGTCCAAAATCCAACCCAACATCCGCAGCAGCAACAACCATATGTGCCGCCTCATCAAAAGCAACAGCAGTATCAAAAGCCCCCTTATGTGCCGCAACAATTACAATCACAGAATTCTGAGTTCTCCGAGCTTAAGAATCTGTTGCTAAAGGAGTCCCAAGCAAGAGAGGCCGGGATGAAGTTACTTGAGAGCCAAATTGCTCAACTGGCTAGTAAAAGTAACACTCGAGCTCCCGGACACTTACCCACTCAACCCGAACAAAAGGAGACCCTAAATTCCATCACTTTGAGGAGCGGGTCCACCCTTGATGGTCCTGCCATGGTTGAGGATGCTGTCGAGAAAGATGAGCCAGAAATAAGTCAAGAGAAAGCTTCAACGAACAAATCAAAGAAAAAGACGTCTGCCAGGCATTTCAGTCGATCGACTGAAATACCTAGTCGATCGACTGAAACACGGGTTCCGGGAGCTTATAGAACTGTGCAACCCAGTCGATCGACTGAGGAGGTTGGTCGATCGACCAATATCACTGCTGATGTTGAAGAGTTTCGTCCTTTAATGCCAAATAGTCTACGAGACCACTTGTTTGGGAACCACTTTGTCCCGAAAATTTTGGGGCAGACCAGTCTTGATGGGTCAGTCCCGGCTCTGATGTTCGATCCGATGACGGTCAATGGTTCTCATTTGAGACGGTTTGAGGAGGGGTCTAGCTTCAACAAAGAAAAGGTGACGAACTTTCAGCCTAAGTCCAAGGATACCGGCACACGCGACTTAGAGGAGAGGGCTAAGGTACTCCTTACAGCCCCATATCCGGAGAGACTCGTGCCAACCAAAGAACAGGTATCTTTCAGTAAGTTTGAGAAAGTTATCCGTAGTCTAAATGTGCAAGTCCCCTTCCTTGAGTTAGTTAACCAAGTGCCAAAGATACACTAAATTCATGAAAAGCTGAGTTGTTGTCAAAGAAAAAATCGCTTGAACATGTTCACACTGTTGCGTTAACTAAAGAGTCTTGCTCCTACTTGTCTCACACTGCGCCCCATAAGTTAGAAGACCCGGGCAGTTTTTCAGTTCCTTGTAGCATAGGCACCTTTTCTATCGAAAAGACATTATGTGACTTAGGAGCTAGCATAAGTGTCATGCCCTTGAGTCTAGCTAGGAAGCTTAAGTTGACTAGGTTTGCAATAACCGAGATGACGGTTGGATGGCCGACCGATCCGCGGTCGAGCCTATAGGAGTCCTAGAGGACATACCCGTCCAGATAGGGATGTTTTTCTTCCCTGTTGACTTTGTTGTCCTTGACATGCCCGAGGATGACCATATTCCCATCATTTTGGGTAGGCCATTTCGCACACCTTTGGTGCGATTATTGATGTCGGTCTAGGAACCTTGACTTTCAAAATGGGAAAGCACTCTATTGTCTTTGCCCAGCCGCCTAAGAAAAAGGATCCCATGTGGCCCGTCACTTGTAATACGGTCTCTGAAAAGAGTTCGTACTTTGTGCTTCCCGAATCGACTATCCCTATTACTCTCTTTGTGTTAACCCCTCCGCCCCGGATTGGGAGCAAGATGGAGGAAGAATCTGTTGTTTTAGATAATGCAGGAGCTGGTTTGGGGAAGGGAGTACTACAAGTTACGCCAGCTGTAAAGCAGCCGATCATTCAAAGAGGAGGCCTCGGACGCTTAAGCTATGGGACTGATGAGGAAGTGGAGGATGAGCCAGCCAAGGTGAGATGGGCTGATTTGGACTCCGACGATTCCGAGGGAGTCCTTGATTGGGGAGATGACGAAGCTGATCAGCTGAGTTCTCCGACTGTCGACGCTAAGAAGGGTGCAACTGATAGGATGAGCACCATTGAGGTTACCTCTAGTAGCCAGAAGCCGACGAAATGGGCCATACCGTGGTCCTTCTTGATCAACTATTAGTTGATCATGCTCGTTATAAACTTCATTCTTTTTGCTTTGTTAAGACTTTTTTATTGCTTTTGTGTGCGCGAAAACTTCGCTTTTATTTTGTTTGCTTAGGATTTTCAAGTACTTTAAACTTCGTTCTGGGTTGTGCGCAATTTTGGGCGCGTACTATTGTGCATTTGCAGGTATTTAGGGCTTGTTAACTCTACTCATTGAGAAATTACGAAGAAATAAGAAGTACAGCAGTACTTCCAGTCGATCGACTGGCCATCAGGGTCGATCGACTGAGTTGCGCTTTCCAGGAGCTTCGATCCCTGTTCACATGGTCGATCGACTACCCCTATAGGTCGATCGACCACTTCTGCTGCTGTACCTGTTCACGACCTCTCCCCTGCTGTGTTTGGTCGATTTGCGGACTCATGGGAGTTTTCTACTCCACTTTATTTTCCGTCACAATTATTTATTTCTTCCATTTTCTCAATTGTGCACAGTTTTACCCTTCCAAATTGTTTCCTTCGGTCTTATGCGTGGTTTTGATTGTCTTTCAGGCACTCTTATTGGTAGCACTGCTGGCTACTGAAACCTCCTAGCTCACGCTGGTTTGGGGAGGTTTCCTTTGTTGCGCCTAAAGTCTTGTGAGTTCCATATCTTTCCTTTGTGTCTTGCTTATTTACTTTCTCGCAAATTCCCGCCTCTCTTTTCTTCATCACATGATTTTGCACAATGGGGACATTGTGCGATTTGGTTTGGGGAAGGGTTTTGCGTCGCATATTTGCTTGCATTCACGTTTACTTTCTTGCCTTGCATCGTTTGCCTTGCATCGTTTTTTTCATTTCTCATATATACAAGAAAATTCAAAATTGAAAAAAAAAAAATTGAAAATTTCCATAAAATGCACGTTTATTTTAGCATATAGGTCGAGTCGGAACGGTAGTATTTCCATGATGATTTTGCAATTGCACCTGTTTTGCCTGAGCCTGGCTAGATTAACATGTTATTAGTAGAATCGTAAATGCATATCTACGAGTTTTCGTTGATTTATTTGCTGAACTTTAGACTTGACTTAGATTATTGGCAAGCTACATCATTTTTCTGAGTTTCAGAGCCTATAACTGGTGACATTCATGACCGGTTTATCTAGGAACGTGAGTAGTACTCCTTATGAGACATGTTTCCTTAATTTGCATGAATATAAATTTGATCTACTTAATACCTGTATGCATTCGGTTTGTGGTTTGTCGACACATGTGGTAGAGGTTTCCTTTTCTCATTTTGCCCATAAGCTCCACACTGCCAAAAATATCCTTTTTTGTCCCATTTGCTACATCCTACATATAGCCTACCTCTGTCAAGCTAGTAGTCTGGTTTTTGGGATTGTTACTCGTTTTTGGTAGCCATTGCTCTTTTGAGATGAAGTTGGGAAGATGAAAAGAAGGAAAGAAAGAAATAAAAAGAAAAGAAAAATGAAAAAGATGAAAAAATGATTCGAAAAAAAAAAAAAAAAAAAAAAAAGAGTTCTCAGATCTTTGTTCAAGCGCGATCGATCGATCGCCTAATATAGTCGATCGACTGAAGTTCGAAGAGAAAAAGAAAAAGTCAATTCGCATAATTTAATCCTTATCTTTTGGCGTTTTTTGCTCCCATGTTTCATTTATATCTTATGGAGAGTTTTATTGATTTGATAGTTTGGAGATTGTGAGTTTTGTGCTTGTTATAGCACCGTTTCGTTTGATATTGAGCGAGAAGTTGGATGTTGCCACTTGGTTCCGTTTTGGTACTAGCTTGATCACCTGTACCCCCACTTTACCATGAAATGTTTTGCCTCTTTTTACCCATACCTCACATATCCCATATATACCTCGGCATGTGTCATTGGTCATCTGTTTTGTTGGAATGCGTATGTACGGTCGTAGAGATCACTTTCATATTTTATTGTTGG
Organism: Silene latifolia; assembly: GCF_048544455.1. NCBI lineage: Eukaryota > Viridiplantae > Streptophyta > Magnoliopsida > Caryophyllales > Caryophyllaceae > Silene > Silene latifolia. The sequence continues at coordinate 155,733,292 of NC_133537.1, forward strand.
CATGTTTTCATAGGTCGTAGTTAGGTGAGAGTCTCTACAAATTAATTCCTCCTATCTTACATATATATCACCTGTGCTCACTTGAGTGATTTGAGCGACCCGCGAGAGTCCAATTTGATAAGTCTCTATAGTCAACGGTTCAGCAGTTTTTTTAACGACTTTATAATTCGTTTGCATGATTCACATTCCTGATTGATTGTTAGTTGTGCATTAAATTGGCTTAGGCTTTACTTGTTGCATTTCGCTCTGAGATTGAACTCCTTCCATTAGGTCATTAGATCGAGTCTGGTTCTTGCTTGGGGACAAGCAAGGTTTGGTTTGGGGAGATTTGATGCGTGTCTAAAATACGATGTTTCACACTCTTTTCTACACGCATTTCAGAGCTCAGATGTGCAATATATGCCTATATTTCCCTATTTTCTTCTACTTTCGTGTTTTTGTACTTTATTGCAGAAATGTGAAGAATTCAACGGAAATCAAGCCAAAATCCCCGAGTGACTGCATTGCAAATGACGTAAAGGAATTGCTTAAGGAACGAGCTTGGTGCGCAATCCAAGGCCCAAAAGACAAGTCCACGAGTTAAAAGAAGTCAAGTAGTAGCTCAGCTCGACGATCGATCGACCAGCCTTGTCGTCGATCGACCAATGCTCGGGTTCGAAGCTCTTTGTTTCTTGAGGAGAGCGATCGATCGACCAGCCTTGTCAGTCGATCGACCGGATTTTTATTTCAGACGAGAATTAGATGACCGTGAATCTTGAAGCCCGTGAAGTCTAGGTTTTGGAAATAAGTTGTTGCGTTGATTGCTATATAACGTAACAGAGAACATCAAGTTTGATATGAAGTTTTTATCTAGGTTTTACATCACAATACAGTACTTTAAGTTTTAGTTTATTTCCGAGTAACCAGGGTTTGGGATATCGATTTTAGCATTGGAATTCTGCCTTTGTTCTTAATCTTTCCTCTAAATTCTCGGTATTGATTCTGCCCTAATCTTAGTTTATTGCTTCGCTTTCATTATTAGTATAGAATTGATAGTTAGTGCCCCAAAGCCAATTATCATATTTTCGTTGTTGTTATTTACATTAATCATGAATACAGTAATCGTTGTTAGTTCATTTGTTGTTTTTACCTTCACCATGAGTAGCTAAATCTTTAGTGCTAGGATGTAGGCGAATTATGGCATAGGCGGCATTAAATTAGGGAGATCTGTCTCGCGTGTTGGTCGATCGATCGACATTTGATCGATCGATCGACCTCGTAGGGTTTTACTCGTTTTAATTGAATTTAATCTTGTATTTGATGAGTTGAATGCATGCGACCAGTTAGATACCTATTTCGTGACTGACCCATTAGATCGAAGGATAGGGAAAGTTATTTGACCGTCAATTAAATCGACTAAACTGTGCTAAGATCGAAAGATAGGTATAGTTTAGACCGTTAGTCACTTTTTAGGACGAAAGTTAGTATTAGTGGCATTAGGGACCTATAGCGAGATCGAGAGATGCTATATGTTAGGAGTGGACCGAGAGGACCTCTTATTTCCCGCCTTACTCGTGTTTGATTGACCGACTTAGTTTCTTTGCCGCCAAAGCTAAAATGACCTGACCATCCTACTACCCTTTCTTTTATCTGGTTAAATTCGTATTTTTAGTTCATTATCTTTGTTTGCTCTTAGTCTTAGACCAATTCAAATCAACCCCCATAATAGTTACCTCATTTGAACATAGATCAACTAAAGTTTACAACTGCCTCCTTGTGGTTCGACCCTGTTACCACTAGCCTAGGTTAGTCTTAATAGGAGATTATAAATTTTATCTTTGGTACTCACAACGACGGGTATCACTCCCCTTGATAAATTTATTTACCTTTAAAAATATGATTTAAAAGTCAAAAGTGAAATTTAAAATGTATTTTCACCTTGTTTTGATGTTTATTGGTTTTAGTGGTTAAAAACTAATAAATATTGATCTTTTTCTTCATAAAATTTGATCCGATTTTTTGGGCAATTTTTCTGACATTTTGGTATTCTTGGGAGTGTTCCAGAATACTAAAATTTTTTTGTTTCAATTTTTGGTAATATTTTCAATTACTTTGATTTACTACTTATAAGTTATGATTTCACCGATTAAATTAGCAAAATATCACCAAATCAAACTAATTATTCATCATTAAATTAGTGAGACTAATTTTGAGGTCCAAAACAGTTTGGACAATTGGTTTGGACTTAAATGAAATTTAAGAGTTGATTATTGATTTTTACAATTTAAAAATCGATTAAATCCACAAAACCGAGATGGATACCTACGATTGATAGATAGGGCGTTTTTGGCATCTTTTTACAGCATTTTTTTAGCATATTAATTTAAGTTGAATGAATGATTGTCATTTATTTAAAGTTTTTATTTTGTTGGACCTAGTATGGCCTAGTTTATTTTAATCATTATTACCCGAAATGAATGGGAATAGCGATTTGTTTGTAATTAAATACGATCTCGTATCGTCGGTTTGTAATTAATTAATAGTTTTATTTATTTTATTAATTAATGTATAATAGGAATAGCTATGTAATTCAATTGTAATAGTTATTCTTACCGGCGTTTCCAAAAGACGGATTTACATCGGGACGGAGTCTATTTTTGGAAAGGTGTTCCAAATCTCTTGAGAAGGAGCCAGTTTTGGAATGAAGAGGCAAGGGACCAAGGAGTTGGTTTCCGAAATGTAATAGACTAGTTTTTATTAACTAGGAGGCCATACTAGGATATATTCATATGCTTGCTTGCTTTTGTTTTTCTCGCATGCCAAAACCGCCATTCACATGCATTTTATTTTCGCGATTGTCAATTCACGTCATTTACATTCACCGACTTAGTTCAGTTATATGGAATTTATGATTAAATTGACAAGATCTCTCACATAACTAAAATTGAGATTAGCCTTACCAATTAGTAACACCGATGAACCCCTTGTTCATTAGAGCCACGCTCGCCCAAGCGGGGTGTTCTCTTTTTACCTCGGGTAAGTAGGGTGATAAACGGTTATCAAGCGTCAAAGTTGGTTGGAATCAATGGGGTATAAGACGGTCTTGTATTCCGGGGCTAGTAGATGGGTTTGTTGAAATCCGTCGACCAAGAGTTCTCACGGTAGAATTAGTCAAGCGTTGACTTACCGAATTTACACAATTATGGGATGTTTCGCCCAAGCGATGCCTATTTTTGTCTAAATACGGATCTTGGAATCATTTATATAATTTAGTGGGAGATCATTATATAAATGTTAAAACTTGTTGAACATGTTTTCAAAAGTATTTTTAAAACATTGAATGTTAATTTTTCCTATTTTTCGTTATTTTTCATTAATGTATATACGATGACATCGCGCATTTCATCCTCTATTTATTATTATACTTGTTTCGTTCTTTCATAGAAAGCGGTTTCTTTGAAAGAATTCGGTAGCAATAATTGGTAACATGATTTACCAATTCACCTACATAACCTTACAAAAAATTTTGCGATTACTTTACAACTTAACATCCATACATATTTAAAAGGGGGTTTAATGTAGAAAACTCTTATTATGAATTTAAAAGGGAGTCACATTTTATCAAGAGAGTCTTGATTTCGAAAGTGACACCTCCGTCATGATGATGACATATTAGTATTAATTACTCAAGAGTAATTAAAAAGTTTGTGAAAAGATTTTTAAAAAACACAAAGAATACTCCAATATGATACCGTCAAATGGCTCACTTCGAGAAAGGCCAAATCGATTGTTTATGCGCTAAAGAGTTTTAGGCATATGATGACAGTTGAACGGTTAGGTAATCCAATTTCGCAAGAAGTTGAGATTTTGCCACATGTTGCACACACTTTATAGTAATTCACTCTTACTAAGTGTATACAATATCACGAATGACTTGAAGAGAGGTCTTCATAAGATTCATTTTTGTTTGTTGAAGCAAAGAGGAATGTGAAAGTGAGTGGGAGTTATGAAGATGCAATGCTCGATGTATGCGATAGGACATATGTTGGGTTCCTTTGATTGATGATAACATGCCCATTTAATGTGTGCTATCTTAGTTTACCTTTTCAGGATTTATGATTAAATCAAGCTTGGATTAAGAAGTGTTGAGTTGTTGATCACCCAAATGTATTGAGTCTTAGGGGTCATCTAATGTACAAGCTAGAAAGTAGAGTATTTTAAAGAAATAGAAACAGTCAAGACCACTGTTACTTTCACAAGTAACAGCAGCCTGGACCGTTGCCTTGATTCGCAACACTCGAACTTCTTCTTATCTTTCAAAAGTCATTTACGTGTCTTGTATTTTAAAAGATGACTTTCAGATTTTTTGCAAGGATTTGGCCTTCTAGAAAAAGTGGTTTGAGTAATTATCATTTCAAATTGTTTCCTCTTTGTGCAAATTTGACTCTTTGGTCTTTCATAAAATAAGGATTGCTTTTTGCCATTTTTGTGAAAGATTGTCATCATGTGACTTGTTTTCCATCCTTTGATTTTTGAAAACTTATGATCTCTTTTGGATAATTTCAAACACTCTTTCTCTCCTTTGCCTTTTAAATAAGAACCCTCATTTGTGCAAGTTTGGGCAGTTGTTGAACTCATCACATGTGATGGTCTTTCACCCATAAAACCCTAACAACCCACCTTGCTTGCTCTCCCTATAAAAGGCGTGCCTTATCACCTCAAAACCTTAAGACTTTTTCTGCGATTTCATCTAAGTTTGCAAAATTGTTTTCAAAGCTTAAAAACCGAGTCTTTACTTTGCAAAACTTTTAAAAGTCTTCAAGTGTTACAATCATGGCTACTGTTACTTTAATATACTAGACTCTCTCACTTATGAACCGTTGATCTTGTAAAGTTGTCCATCTCAATTCTTTTTAAGAATAAGCTAGTGAACACTTGATCCTTATAACGTTCTAAGTTTGTGTGTAGAATTTAGGACGGAGTAGTCTTCAACTCTTTGGCAACCGGAGTAGGTTGCCAGTTGACTTGTTCTAGAACGGAGTAGTTCTTGAACTTGTGTCACAACCGGAGTAGGTTGTTGTCTTTTTATTGTACGGGTTTTTTAGTAGTCGGAGTAAATCACTAAAATTAATCAATAAAAAGTAGATTGGACGTAGGCACTTGAGTTCTTGCCGAACCAATTCAAAAATCTCGTATTTGATTTGATTTGTTTTATTCTGCTGCTCTTTATTTCGTTTGCATTTGCTTTGCTTAACTTTTGAAGTAACAGTTCCACATACTGTCACATTTGCTCTGCAGTCTGTACTTCATAAACTGAGAGAAATAGCTACAGTCAGAACAATTGTTACCTTCATACTTCAGCAAACGTTCATTTTAATACTCGTTTATTTTCTCTATATTATTCGAAGTATTCTCCTGTCTCTTCTCATCCTACAACTCACTTTAAATTAATAAAGTTGAAGTTAAAATTTTTAAACAGTACCTAATTCACCGCCTCCCCCTCTTAGGCACTTGAATCCATAAACTCAACAATTGGTATCAGAGCCTCGTGCTCTTGATCGAGGCTAATCGCCTTAGAGTTTGATTCGTGGGTAATGGATTCCGAGAAACACTCCAAGATCCCGGTCTTTACCGGTGCGAATTTTGGATGGTGGAAACTCAAAATGGAACATTACATCAAAAGCTTAGACTATCAATGTTGGAACATCATCCAAAATGGACCTCTTGTTATTGAGGAAACCGATATCTTAAACGGTTTCACCAAAACGAAAGAGGAAAAGTATTACAATGAAAATGATTTCAAACTTGCCAAAAAGAACTCCAAAGCAATGTCGATTCTTCAACGTTGTGTTGGTGAGGGGGAAGTTAGTCGAATCTCTGGATGTCCTACGACAAAATCTATTTGGGATTCTCTTGTACTTGCTTATGAAGGGACATCCCAAGTGAGAAAACACCGTGTTGACCTTCTCATGCAACAATATGAGATGTTTAGAATGTCAAAGAACGTGTCCATAAATAGTTTCTCTTCACGTTTTTCTTGTATTATTAATGAGCTAAAGAGTCTAGGAAGCAATTTCGAGTCCGAGGATATCATTCGAAAAATCCTTCGTAGTCTAACCTCTAAGTGGTAACCCAAGGTCACCGCTATAGAGGAAGCTAAAGACTTGTCAACCCTATCTCTTCATGAACTAATAGGATCACTAATGGCTCATGAGTTTAATCTCGACAAGCATTCTAGTGAGTCCTTAAAGGGAAAGAGTCTCTCCCTCACATCCTCTCCAAGTGATGAAGAAGATGAGGAGGAAGATGAGTTTGCTATGTTCTCAAGGAATCTAGCCGGGTCAGTCAATGGTCAAGGAAACAAAAGGTTCACTAATAATTACTCGAAAAAACGCTTTCCTAAGAAATGACCTAATTCCGCCGTGGGATGCTTTAAATGTGGTGATAAAACTCACCAAATTAAAGAATGTCCTAAATGGGATGACATCAAATCAATGGAAAGAAGAGAAAAAGTTAAAAAGCACTATAAACATAGAGTCATGAGTGCAATTTGGGGAATGTCCGACTCCGAGGAAGATGAGGAACTCATCGAGGAGGAACTAGAGGCTAAAATGTGTCTTACAAGTCATCTTAAGGACAAAGTCTCAAAAACCTCAAAAATCGAACATCTAAGATGCCTCATGGCTAATCCCGATGACTCCGAATCCGATTCCGACAACGAGGTAAATCATCTAAAGGCCAAGGCTAGAACTTAATCCAAAGAGAAAGTATGTAAGCTTCTTGACCAACTTTTTGATAAGTGTCAGTTTCAAAATGACAAGCTTGAGGTAATGCAAAATGAGACTGAGGAAATTGCTCAAGAGAACTTGAACCTTAAAAATGAACTAAAAGCAACAGACAGCATCACTGTCACCTCTGAGGCTTATGATGAAGTTAAAAGAGTCAACAAGTTGAACAAATATTTGACTAAAGAAATAGAGCGTCTTAGGATGACCCCCACGGACGTCTCTGACCTTGAAAATGTCAACACTACCTTGGTGATGCAAGTTTCCTTACTAACCAAAGAACATGATGATCTTTTGAGGGATAAAGATTCTCTCGAAAATGAAGTCTATGACCTTGTAGATGAGATTGTAGACCTAAGAGAAACAGTGTCTGGAACTGTTGCTTCTGACAAACATTTAGACAAGTCCAATGAGAAAATTGAATGTTTGGTCAATGAAAACAAGTGTCTATAAGGTGAGGTAGTTAGTCTCAAGAAAGAAATAGAGGTTTTTAATGAGAGGCTTACCTTTCTTCAAAAGGGTATGCCCGAGTGTAGCACTTCCAGATCTACTCCTCATCATAGATCCGATGAATTCGTTGATCTAAACAAACGTCTTGATGAGATGACATCTAAGTATGAAGAATCCAAAGAAAAGATCGGATATCTCGTGTCTAAAATCAATAACCACACCCATGACTTCATAGTTGAGCAAAGGTGGTCCATAGAAAGTGTAAACAATGATGAACTCAAGAGGGAAAAAGAAAAGAATTTGCATCTCCTCTTCAGAGTCAATGACTTGACTAATGAACTTGTATGTGCTAAAAACATCACTGAAAAATGGGAAGGAAGTCAAACCGTGTTAAACTTTCTCACAAGTCAAACCGAGAGATGTAACAAAGTTGCTGGTTTGGGCTTTAAATGGAACAGTCAGACAGACTGTTGCATCCAGAAGCCTAATACGGATTTTAGAAGAAGGAAATACGTTGGACTTCCCGAGTACATTATTTGCAACTATTGTGGTAAGAATGGTCATGTCTTCAATGCTTGTAGAAAAAGATTTGATGACATTAACAAGAACATCAAAGTAATAAAGAAAATATAGATTAAGAAAGACACCGTAAGATATGTTGATCACAAAAGGAAACCCAAGTTTGTTTGGGTTCCTAAACTCAAAGTCTAATCTTGTGTAGTGCTTGGTGAGAGGCGACCGCAATTGGTACTTGGATAGTGGATGCTCTCGTCACATGACGGGTAATAGAAGCCAATTCCTCTCACTTAAAGCATACAACGGTGGCACGGTAAGGTTTGGTGACAACAAAAAGGGTGAAGTGATTGGCATTGGAATGGTTGGTAAGTCACCATTACTTTGTGTCGACAAAGTGAGGCTTGTAAAAGGTTTGAAGCATAATCTCCTTAGCATTTCTCAACTTTGTGATAAGGGTAATATTGTAGAATTTAGTGCTAATGTGTGTCGAATAATTGATGCCACTACTAATGAACTAATACTCGAAGGAAGACGTGTACTGTAACACCCCCATTTATTCGGGAGCCTTTAGCTGGACATTCCCAAGTAAATGAGAGCGTTACCATCTTGGTTTCCCGAGGTAGTGAATAACAAAGTACAACAAACCAAAGTACATTAAATTAAAACTTTACTTAATACATGTTTATTACAAATTAAGCAACTAAAACTTAATATAAAAATATTACAACTCGCAGCGGAAATAAATAAAGTGATATAATTATTCTATGTGATCTAAACTTCAACTATGGTCCAAGTCGAGCTCTCATCCCAATACTCCCGAGTCAGCTAATCTTTAGTACCTGTCAAACCTGCTCCCCATAAAATGGTTCACCGCAGGTGTTCACGAATACACTGTCAACCACGAGGTTGAGTAGGAATAACCAACAACAAGTCAAAGTGAAATGATATGATATGTAATGCCAAAACAACTGAGCTCATTACCCGAAACACCCATTCATCCCGCCAATCCCTGGCCCGGGGTATCCATCATTCCAACCGAAGTTGAAGTATCCATCATCCCAACCGAAGTTGAGGTATCCACCTGTTGGAATATGTGTCCTCCGACAATAATGCGATCACAACTGTTGATCATGATGATCACATGTTTAAATCTCCTTTTAAGAATACACGTGGGATGTAATAAAATTTACAGTCAATTGGTCCACACATATCGGTAATGATTGGCTGACTAGAGTTTGACATTACTGTCGTGCGACGGTGGTGATCAGTTGATCCCCTTAGGTCATACCTATAGGGAAATACTCTTAATTGATTATTTAATTAATCGTATGCTAATACGAGTTAATTAAATTGCTTAAAATTGACGGACGATTTTGGAAGTAATATTTACGTGTCTCATTGTAATTTGATACGGTCTAAGTAATCGAATTGTTTTATTACTTAGATGAAATTATTGTTTAAAGAAACAATTGCATTTGAATGAACAAATTATTATAAATACAAGATGTTGTGATTTATAATTGGTAAAATATTTTGGTACAAGTAATTATGAATTACTAAGTCGATTTTGTATATGACGTATTTTTATTAATGCGTTGATTTTTAATATGTTAAAAATACATAACAATTTTATGTGACATGTGACATGTGACAAATTGACAAAGATAAAATGGAATCCATTTTATCCCATGTAGACCGAAATATTGGAGGGAGTTGGGTGTTTAAATTATGTTTAATTATTGAGTGGAAACAACATGATTACACTGTAAACACATAGCCTTGCATGCCTATTTCTTGATTAGAGAATTGAGCCCATGCATTGGCTCCCCAATCCCTCCTCCCACCGGTTTCCTAAGACTATTTAGAGAGTTTTTACTCTCTAATTTTTTATTCATATTACACAATAATTTTTCTACTGTAAGAAAAATAAATTCCTCTCTACATCTTCTGAGAAATTAGAGAGATAAAAACTTCCAAAATTATTTTCTCTATACTGAAATAATGGAGACCAATATAAATATTTTGGGTCATTTTTAGCATGATTAATATTATTACTAGATCTAAATAATTGTAGTTATTATGAGTTTTCCTTGGGTATATGCTTTTGGGAGAGATTCTATACTTGAATCTTGTTCATCCATTATTGGAAAGCTCAAGAACTAACAAGAAGGAGATCTTGTTGGTGCCCAATAATCCGAAATCTTCAATGTAAGATGATGATTTCTTCCTTTATTTTATTATTGTTTGCATGCATAAGATCAATACTTAATTTTATGACTAAATTAAATTTGAAACATATATGAATATGTTAAGTAATGAGATATAGATTTATAACAAGCGGTATCAAGAGCACAAGGTTGTTTGCATGCAAATCGGTTATAGTTTTCCGAGTTATACGATTAACATATAAAACTTGTAAATTTGTGTTATTATGATATATCACGAAAATAATTTATGCATGTTAAATTTTCTGATCCTAAAATGTATTTAGGATATTTTGGTTAATTTATGGATTTTTTGTTGTTCATTTTATTTAATATTGGCATTAAAATGTGAATTTTATGATAAAAATGTCAATATTTAGACGAAAATTAACTAAACTTTGAATTTTCCAGTGGTTTTTGGGTATGTTTTCACATATATTGGTTTTAGATGATCTGGAAATTTTCAAAAAATTTGGAGTTATTATGCTCGAAATATGGATTTTTCATGATAAAAATCGAATTTAAATGAAAAATGGGTTAATATGAGATAAATTTCGAATCTGGTCGTAGAAATTTAGTATGTTGTCACATGCAAATTTACAAGATGTGTGTAAAATAATTGGCTATAATCAAGTCTTTATGCATGATTTATGATTTTTTGATGAAAAATAGCATAAATAATGACTTAATTAGTGAATAATTGCTAAAACATACTTCATGACTAAGGAAAAACGTCACATGTTGCATTTTATTATCTTTTTCAGATCTAAAATTCAAAAGTTGATGAATATAATTTTTTGCATGTTTTTATAATTTTAATTGATAAATCCGATAAACCGCAACATTGTTTTTCCCGATAAATTTCGAATTTTTAACCTAAGTTTTTTGAACATTATGAGTGTCATGGTATTTTTCCAGAATGTTCATGAGTTTAAATTTCAAAATTTGAATTTATTTGAAATTTTTGTGATTTATTTGAAGTTTATAGCATTTTATTATAATTTTGAGTCCTTTAATGAACAATTTTAAGAAATATAAGTTAATTATTGTCAATATGTTAGTGGAGACTAATTTTGAGTCCTAAGTTGGTTAGGGTAATTAACTTGTGCATAAATATGATTTTATGTTATTTATTGTGATTTTAAAAGGTTGAATCACGCGAATCCATAAAAACCGATTAATATACGATATTGTAGACACCTCGTTTCTGCACCCCTCGCAAACCACCCGGTGATGATTGGGCCGCATGTTCGGTACGCGGAACGATTTGTGACAGTTCATAAGATTATCGTCAAGTGATTGCTCAAATATTAATGTCTACCTCATGGTTGTCATCTACGTACCGTTACGGTCGTTTTGGCAGTAATTAGAGTACATTTAGAGTCCGGGTCAAAAACCGTCTTCATTTCTATAAACCGTCAAATCCCGAGTCAAAGCAATGTGCTTGTCTACCTAAGGTTAGGATGTCATAAAATGTTGAGATTATATCTCATTTTGAGTCCTATGTCACTTCTTTGGGCTAAACTAAAAGTCTACATTATAAAATGTGCATTTCATTTAGTTAAATTGACAACCCGAGCTTTAGGCCCACTTTTCGAGGTGATAACAACTTTGTTGGGTCAGGCCTATTTCACAGAAAGTTCTAGATCTCTTTCTTAGCTTTCCAACGCCACCGAAATCACCTTAATCCGAGTCTTGTAGAGAAAGTTATGCCTAAAATACGAGAAGTTGTCAAACGCGTTTTCTACGCGCAAAGGAACCTACCGGGAAAGGACGCGCAAGTCTTTGCGCCTCTTCCAAGGGACGCAGCACTCTCTTTGCGCCTTTTCCTGGGTTTTCTTTTTGTCCAAGTTTCCGTGTTTTAACCTAAGTCGGTTATTTCCGGATCTTTCTTTCCGTATCCTAGTCTTACCATAATTCCTCCGTGTGATTAGTATAAATAGGAGCCTTCGCTCCTCATATTTCTCACGCGAGTGTCCACCCTTCTCTTCTCCCTTTGCATTCTAGACTTTGTTCTTACTAATTGGCGCCTACGTGCTTGAACTTTCGACCACGTAAGCTCGGATCTTTCCGGGTACCAGCCTCTCCGTTGCATGACCGACCAATTTGACCAACTCCACAATAATCAATCTAATTAATCAACTTGTTAAATCGTTTTCCTCTTACGAGGGCACTCTCTTTGCATTCGCGTCGAGCATTCACTAGTCGATTCTTAGTTCATCTCGTTCCGTCAACATGTAAGTCTGAGGGTGTAAATCTCTCTTTTATTTATTGTATTTTATTTTATTGTATAATCAATTGTAAGGTTTATGTCGAAAATACCATTAAAACCGATTTCTAAAACCATGCTTTAAAACCTCTTTTACGGATTTCCAGGTAGATAACCAGTCGAGAAAGGACGCAAAGAATCGCTGCGCCTCTTGAAGGAGCGCAGTTCCGCTGCGCCTCTTCGTGAGGCCGCGCAGATTCTCGCTTCCTTTCTTCTTCGTTAAATCCTCGTTATTCGTCAAATTCTTCTATTTGTTTCGTTTGTTTGTTAATTCTTCATCATCATAGCATATAATTCACATGTATATTTATCATCATTCATTAATATGTTTTAATTATCACAAATCCGACTTAAATCCCTAATAATCCAATATTTGCGGGTTTTCGTCATTAAATTCAATTCCGGGTTGTAGGGATTCAATTTGTTCGTATTGGGTTTCTGGGATTCGTCTTTGATCCATCTTATGTTAATTCGTTCAATCCGTCTTATTCATGTTTTACTGCTTTCATGACCCATTCATATGTTAAATAACCTATTAATAACTTTCATCCGAGTAAATAATTTAATTAATCATTAAAATCACCAATTAACATTAACGGCTTGCAAATACGGCTTCACGGCCCCAGTAATCGAGCCAAGGAGACGACGGCGTCTGTCATTGCGCAATTCCAAAAGACGCGTCGTCTCGCGCGCATTGTTCTGGCCGAGTTCGTCCCTGAACTCTGTTTCTGCCTTGACCTAGTTTAATTAGTTTACGTATTAACTAACTATTATCCGTATTATCACTTCTGTTCTGTTCGTAATTCCTTCTTTTATTCTTTTTCTCAAATTATCCGTTTTGAAGGTATTTTCGACATAAATCGCCTATTCCATTGTAATTAATGTAATATTCGTTATTGTAATTTATGATTATTTCTTTTATCATTTGTATGTTTTCACATGTAATTCAACATTAAATCCTACTTCGACCCAATTGTATGCTAATTACGTGTCAACCGACTTAGTTAAATCTTCATATGTTAGGATTAAAACTTGGATGTTGCATTGCATGCATATAGCCGACGATATATCAAGTACGAATAAACTCCCTAATCATTAGTAGAGGCCGCTATCGAGGCGGGCGGGATTAGGTGTTCGATCAAAAGAGCTTCCTAATACGTACCCTCACCCCTTACTCCAGATCTCCGTGAGCACCCGTGTTCATTGGCATCCACAAGAGTCATTCTAGACATAGAAGGCTAAGGGTAACGATTGCTTAGTGTTCATGTCACTACTTTGTGTCTTGACATGACACGAGGTATTCGAACGGTTCCAATTTCCCATAAAAATTGGTGGCGACTCCATACAAAAATGCAAACGCTTGTTTCGTTCTCACCAAGCGCCCCCGTGGGCGGCCCGCTGTCCACAGTTTGGCGACTCCGCTGGGGATATACACTTACGTGTAGCTAGGGTGAAACTCGAACAAGGTTAGGGAATAAATTTGTACAAGACAATTGTCGGTTTTCATAACTCGATCTTCCAAGATCGTTTATTCGGCCTTCCTAGGCCCAACCCAACCCATTCGACCAATCGTCCCGTCTAAACGGTCCTAATTCTTATTTGGGCCTAAGGATGGATAGCGATTGACGTCATCCATACCATGATGCTTACTCTTGTTTGTATCAAGGGCCTTCACTACTTGAGGAAATGGACTAGGAATCGGCCTTACTCTTGTTTGGCACGAGCCTCTCCACAGACTTCGAGTTTGATGGTTCGGTATGGCAACCCACCCTTTAAACCAAAACCCTTTTAAATACACTCAGCATCCCGTTATAATGCTTGTATAAATGTGTAAACCCTACGTGATCACCACTTCTAAACAAAACCATGACGATTTTTCAAAAAAATCAAAATCCTTTTTCTTAACCAAAATTTCGAAATAGGCCTTCAATTCCAGTCGAAACTCTGTCCGTTTGTCGTGTCAAACTTCGGGCCTAAAACCCATTTCAAAAAATCCAAAAAAAAAAAAAACACGAAAAAAAAAAAAAAAAAAAAAACGTTTTATTCAAAATATTTTCAAACCGTGTAAATGTAAATACGTAAATTCAATTGGGCTAAGTTAGAGTCAAAGTTCAAACCGACTATGTCCTAGTCGAAACTCCGTCGAGTCATGAACCCGTCTTTTCTTTATATTTTGGGTCTTTTCAAAATCAAGTCAAATCCTAAGGCGTCGCGCCGTCATTGTGGACCCCCCTACCCCAATTCAGTTAGGATCTAAAACACTCGAGTCACACGTTCCGAGGCTCAACACACGAGTCTCAATGGGCCTCATATTTCAGTCTAAACTACAACAGTCTTCTTAACACCTATAAGCAAACCTCGAGTCCAGAATCAACACGTGTCATCAATCTCGTCAATAAGGTCAATCATATAAGGGTCACTCCGTCAAAGTCAACACTCGAGTCTAAATTAAAGTCAAGCACCGTGGATTCAAACACGAGAAGTCGCTCACGACATTTCACAAGTCAAGTCAAGTCTAGATGTGTCATCTTATCCCTTCCTTTATTTGTTGCCTTAGTATGCGTAATCCCATGTCGAATCGAGTTGTAATGTGCGTCATTTCTGTCGAGTAGGAATCCAGCAAGTTCTGTCAATCAGCAAAGTCACAAAGCAGATCAAGCCATAATCACCATGTCTCTCTAGGACGTTTATGCCATGGTCCTACGAGTTCAAGCTACAGTGGAAAATTTGAGCATTCGCGTCCTCACCCTTGAAAATGGAATGGTGGAAAAGAACACACCAACTAGAGAAACCTCTAGTCTAGGTCGTCCAAAGCTTACCTCTTGCAATAACCATCGTCCTAGAAAGCCAAAAATAGCTGAAAGAAAACCTGGGAGGCATCAAAGGGTGCTTACCGATTTAGGCATGTCTTATGCCGATGTTTTGAAGAGACTTTCTGCCCAAGGTAAGCTACATCCAATAGGACCGACTCCGGATCCACCATTAGAGAAACAGGTGAACCTCTGGAAGGGCAACAAATACCGCTTATACCACCAAGGTAGAGGTCATGATATTGAAGAGTGTTTTCTCTTGAAACACACCATCCAAGATATGATCGAAGGGGGGATGCTTCCAAAGCCACCTTCTGTCAAGAAATCCAGGAAAATCGACCCTCTTGGGTCTAATATCATTAAACATAACGAAGAATAATCTCTAGACTGTTCTCATCTCCTCGATCCTTATGACAACGGAGATGTCAACATGCTTGAAGATGACGATATCCAAAATGGAATGCTCATGCTTTCCATGGCCTTCGACAACAAATTTTCCAAAATAGAGGGAGCTATTGATAGCCTAAACTCTCGACTTTCCAACATGGAGAACCAGTTTGTTGAAATGGGTAAGAAGCTTGATGCCAAAATGAAAAGTGTCCAGACAAACCCTCAACCTGACAGTCCTAAAGCAACAAACGAGACACTTATCTCTAGTTCTTCCAATCCAAGCATCAAAATCAACAAAGTCAACCTCATGGAGCCTTTGTCAAAGAACTCTCCCAGGTCATTCACAAGTCTAGGCATACCGTACGCCCTAGCCTTAAACAAATTATCCTCTCTAGGTCTTCTTCAACCAATAGGGCCCACCCCAGATCCGGAAAGGAAGTCTAAGTTTTGGGATGGCAATTCGTATTGTCAATACCATAGAGGAAGGGGGCATGACACCGAGAATTGCTACAAACTAAAGAATATCATCCAAGATAATATCGAGAATGGCAAGTACCATGTATCGACCTTTGCTCAAGATGACATTAAGTGTGATAGGGCTAAAAGACCAGGACGGGCTCCTAGAGCATTCGCTAACCTTGGCATCACCTATGCGGCGGCGCTACAAATGTTAGTATCACAGGGCAAAATACACCTAATCGGTCCAACTCCAGACCCTGAAAACATACTACCTAGATGGAACAGTAATGCATATTGCCAATATCATCGTGGTAGGGGACATGATACAGAAGCATGCTTTTGTTTGAAGCATATGATCCAGGATATGATCGAAAACGGGAAATTGTCTCTCTCAACTTTTAACTCACAAGGTAGCTTAGGCAATCCTCATGGATATACCAAATATCAAGAAACTCTTCTTGACTATTATCCTTCCAATGTTCCCAATGATGAGGATGAGGTGCTCAAATGGGTGAATGCTCAAAGTCAGATGCCAAAGCCAGTTGCTGGAAGAGAAAATGTTCAAGCGTGGGCCGATGATTACGAGTCTAGATCTGAAATCGAGTCAAAGTCTGGGTCCGAGTCCGAGTCTTAGGCTTTCTATCCCATATTTGTTCTAGTGCCTTTCTTCGTGTCAATTTCCATTCCTAGTGACAACCTGGGGGCTGTCCCACAAGTCACATGTCTTCTCGAGTCTATGTTAAATACATTCATTAATCATTTCAATAAAAGTACAATTTTCAATCCACATATTCTATCATATCCCTTCTTTTATCCATTTCCTGTGACAACAAGAATTGGTTTGAGACATTTTAAATGAATAACGACAACGCATGTCCGGCGATGTGAGTGCACTTATATGATGTTCCGTTCAAAGTTGTAGAGGACCTGAAACTCCGTGTTCATTTTTCCTTACCTATTCCATGTCTGGCAATAGAAACCACAATATAACCCTAGTCTAGGACGAGCATATCTCTAGAGATTCTAGGACGAATCCAGACCATCTCCCTTGTTAACGATCCATGACGGAAGGCAAGCCCATTCCCCACAATAAATAACCCGTGTTACTAAAGACCAACCCTATTTCACACCAAAGGTGCTAGTCTAATCCAAATCCATGGTAGCAATCAAATCCAAGACGACACGAGCCACGATCAAAGACAAAGACTCAATCAAGAGAAATACCCAAGATTAATATCCGAAGCCGTAGTTATGCCTGTAATCCAAGACAAAAGAATCAAAAGAAGAGGCTCAATCAATCAAGTAAGCCATGTCAATATCCAAAGTCAAAGTTATCCTCAAAGAACCTAAATCAAGAATTTGAGCAGAAGCCAAGATAAGTTCTAGACCAAGAATCCAAATCTGAATCAAGAACAAGCCTAGAATCAAATGCTATACAGAATACTGCTGAAGTCTAGGTAGAATCAAGACACCAATGAAGATGGTCATCTAGCACCTTCACTTAGCCTTTCACACATCATAAACCCTAAGTCCTTCTCGAGACCGTTACCAGGGAGATAGTTAGGAATTTTGAGAATCCTCTCAAGCTCGTCAAGTATACCCATCCTTTAGGGCCAAGACATGGAAACTTGAACCCACGTCATTTTAACCTACCTTTATGTGCTCAGGCTACATCAAGCCAAGAGACTCCATTTCCAAGCCACATTACAAGCCATAACCCCATAAAGCCTTAACACCACGAAATCAAAGCTCCAGAGATTTGTTCATCAAAGCCTCTTATTACCGAGCTCCACATTTCAAATATCCAATCCAGTTTCACCCTGACCCGTACACGGAGTCTTCAATACTTTGCTACCAAGAACGGGACATTCCCATATTCATCCTTAGGGTCCACTAAGCGTGCTCACACGACAAGGAAATTTTTACAAAATTAATTATACCTCTTTGGTCTACAATCAAAGGGAGTTATCTCAAATCGATTCTTCGAGTCACCAAAGGAATATTACCCTTGTGACCCCTGCACTTTAAGGTCCTGACAACATAAGCTTAGGCACACACTTGAACTACGAGCATGGTTTGATTTCACCTTTTCAGGTGGATACGTAGGCAGTCCTTTCTTACACAAGAAGGATACAACCACAACACCCAAACAAAAATTAACCAAACCTCTGAACTACGATCTGGTTTGATTTCACTTCACGTGAATACGTAGGCAGTCCTCAAGGACACAACCATCCCCACTTCCAACTTTCAATCTCAATTATCAACCATCCCCACTTCCAACTTTCAATTTCAATTATCAACCATCCCAACTTTCAACCACCTCAACCATCAAACTTTCAACCTCTATTTCAACTTCCAACCTCAATTAACATCCCTTCCACAACCAACACCTCTATACTGGGGGCTCCTTATTGTCGCCCAGCCTCTTTTTTACCAAAGTCCAGAGTTATCTTCTCATCCTGGGGGCTTCTCTTCCAAGATGTCACCCTTCCTTTATTCCGCTAAGTCTAGCTAGTACTCGGTCCGGACAATGACAAAGATCTTAGATCAATTCTCCAAGTCATCGTGCCTCAAGAGGGGTCTCTTTTACAGCAAACGGTGTCAAAAAATGTTCAAGTAGACGGCTGATATATGGCTCATGCCTTGCTTTTATATGCCTTCATCATTCTTGCGATTCTTCTACCTTTGGAACTGATACGCATTGTCACCCACACTTGGCTAGGGGTTGCGCATGCTTAAGCAAAGTCTGTCAAAGTCATCCATGTGTCGCGTCAAATCTATGTTAGTGTGGCGTCAGTCAAACCTAAGTCTATATTTTGCATCCATATAAGGTCTGTGTCATGACAAGTCCTATGTCTAAAGCCCATTGAATATGCATAACGCATTACAAACGACAAACTTCTTTGAACAAGTTTTAAACGACTTTTATAAAGAAACGCCTTTTGCAAAACCTATGTGTTTCCTCATTCGAGGTCCATGTGATAACCGCTTACGTGCATATACTAGATTGCATTCTTGTGTGGCTACTAACCATGCAGGTAAGTATCAGAAGCAGTGCTCGCTCCGACTAGGGGCTTCACCCAAGTCTTCATTCTCCCAAATGACGATATTTTGCAAAGATTGCTCACTCAAGATTTCTTCCATGACGATCAAGATGTTCCTAGTCGTCAAAATATTTGTCCCTAGCGCAGCAGTATTTTGCAGTATTGCTCACTCAAGATTTCTTCAATGGCGATCAAGATGTTCCTAATCGTCAATATATTCCCCAACAAGAGTTCGCTTGAGACCGACGCAAGCAGATTCAACCTCAAGTTTTTGCCAGAGTTCGCTTGAGACCGACGCAAGCAGATTCCCCAGCAGTTTCTACCGACGTCCTGCTACCCTCGATATTATTGTTTCCTCACGGAATTCGGCAAAGGTGTCATTCTCCGAAAGTTCCCAAACCAGAGCCTCCTTCCTTAGGTTCGTATACCCAAAGTTAGGATTCTTACCCCTAGATTCTTAGATCCCAAAATGGCTTCCTTTAGGTTCATAAGCCTTTAAGCTCCCACACCAACATCCTTAGGTTCATAAACCCATAAAATCCTTTTGGAGTTCTCATACCTCAGAAACCTTAAAACGCATGCGTTCAAAACAAGAATTAGTAACCCAGTAGTTCCTAAACTTAACCCTAGGATCCCAAATCCTCTTAGGTTCACAAGCCTTTAAGTTCCCATACCAGCCGTCCTTTTTGGTTCGTACACCCAGGTTCGCGCACCTAGCTTCTTTTAGGTTCCCAAACTCCCTAGAGTTCATACACCTTTTCCCTTTAGGATCATATTCCTTTAGGATCACCTTATACCTTTTAGGATCATATTCCTTTAGGATCATCACTTCCTTAGAGTTCCTACACCCAAACCTTGATGACCCCTTAAGTTGAACTTATATTTGGCCTCCTTCCCGTCAATGCTTTCCTTTAGGGCCCCATACCCTAGCACAATCCTTATTTATCCTTTAGGTCTTACCCTTAGCTCCCATGCTCAACCCTCAGCTCCTACGCACCTCTGGAAGCATCTCGTGAAAGAAGTCTCAGGTATGATATCTTCTTATGGCTGGCGAGCTTCCTTACGTAGTCTAATGGACTTTAAACGACCCTCCCCGATAGTCGACAGACTCTAAAATGTTCCCGACGACAGGTCCTTGGTTCAGACCCCTTGAACCGCCTCGCGTCGCCATAGTCGTCAGGTTGTAATCTTCGATTGACCTGATGGCTATACTTTGACTTTCGCCTTGTCCAAGCCTCAGTCAAAGTGGGGGCTCTGTAGACACCTCGTTTCTGCACCCCTCGCAAACCACCCGGTGATGATTGGGCCGCATGTTCGGTACGCGGAACGATTTGTGACAGTTCATAAGATTATCGTCAAGTGATTGCTCAAATATTAATGTCTACCTCTTGGTTGTCATCTACGTACCGTTACGGTCGTTTTGGCAGTAATTAGAGTACATTTAGAGTCCGGGTCAAAAACCGTCTTCATTTCTATAAACCGTCAAATCCCGAGTCAAAGCAATGTGCTTGTCTACCTAAGGTTAGGATGTCATAAAATGTTGAGATTATATCTCATTTTGAGTCCTATGTCACTTCTTTGGGCTAAACTAAAAGTCTACATTATAAAATGTGCATTTCATTTAGTTAAATTGACAACCCGAGCTTTAGGCCCACTTTTCGAGGTGATAACAACTTTGTTGGGTCAGGCCTATTTCACAGAAAGTTCTAGATCTCTTTCTTAGCTTTCCAACGCCACCGAAATCACCTTAATCCGAGTCTTGTAGAGAAAGTTATGCCTAAAATACGACAGGCTGTCAAACGCGTTTTCTACGCGCAAAAGGAACCTACCGGGAAAGGACGCAGCAAGTGCTGCGCCTCTTCCAAGGGACGCAGCACCTGCTGCGCCTTTTCCCAGGGTTTTCTTTTTGTCCAAGTTTCCGTGTTTTAACCTAAGTCGGTTATTTCCGGATCTTTCTTTCCGTATCCTAGTCTTACCATAATTCCTCCGTGTGATTAGTATAAATAGGAGCCTTCGCTCCTCATATTTCTCACGCGAGTGTCCGCCCTTCTCTTCTCCCTTTGCATTCTAGACTTTGTTCTTACTAATTGGCGCCTACGTGCTTGAACTTTCGACCACGTAAGCTCGGATCTTTCCGGGTACCAGCCTCTCCGTTGCATGACCGACCAATTTGACCAACTCCACAATAATCAATCTAATTAATCAACTTGTTAAATCGTTTTCCTCTTACGAGGGCACTCTCTTTGCATTCGCGTCGAGCATTCACTAGTCGATTCTTAGTTCATCTCGTTCCGTCAACATGTAAGTCTGAGGGTGTAAATCTCTCTTTTATTTATTGTATTTTATTTTATTGTATAATCAATTGTAAGGTTTATGTCGAAAATACCATTAAAACCGATTTCTAAAACCATGCTTTAAAACCTCTTTTTACGGATTTCCAGTAGATAACCGTCGAGAAAGGACGCAGCAACTGCTGCGCCTCTTGAAGGAGCGCGATTCTCGCCGCGCCTCTTCGTGAGGCCGCCGATTCTCGCTTCCTTTCTTCTTCGTTCGTCCTCTGTTATTCGTCAAATTCTTCTATTTGTTTCGTTTGTTTGTTAATTCTTCATCATCATAGCATATAATTCACATGTATATTTATCATCATTCATTAATATGTTTTAATTATCACAAATCCGACTTAAATCCCTAATAATCCAATATTTGCGGGTTTTCGTCATTAAATTCAATTCCGGGTTGTAGGGATTCAATTTGTTCGTATTGGGTTTCTGGGATTCGTCTTTGATCCATCTTATGTTAATTCGTTCAATCCGTCTTATTCATGTTTTACTGCTTTCATGACCCATTCATATGTTAAATAACCTATTAATCACTTTCATCCGAGTAAATAATTTAATTAATCATTAAAATCACCAATTAACATTAACGGCTTGCAAATACGGCTTCACACGGCTAATCGAGCCAAGGAACAGACGCGGCGTCTCGGCCGCGCCAATTCCAAAAGACGCGCGTCTGCTGCGCTTTGTTCTCGGCCGAGTTCGTCACCGAACTCTGTTTCGCCTTGACCTAGTTTAATTAGTTTACGTATTAACTAACTATTATCCGTATTATCATACATTTCATTCGTAATTCCTTCTTTTATTCTTTTTCTCAAATTATCCGTTTTGAAGGTATTTTCGACATAAATCGCCTATTCCATTGTAATTAATGTAATATTCGTTATTGTAATTTATGATTATTTCTTTTATCATTTGTATGTTTTCACATGTAATTCAACATTAAATCCTACTTCGACCCAATTGTATGCTAATTACGTGTCAACCGACTTAGTTAAATCTTCATATGTTAGGATTAAAACTTGGATGTTGCATTGCATGCATATAGCCGACGATATATCAAGTACGAATAAACTCCCTAATCATTAGTAGAGGCCGCTATCGAGGCGGGCGGGATTAGGTGTTCGATCAAAAGAGCTTCCTAATACGTACCCTCACCCCTTACTCCAGATCTCCGTGAGCACCCGTGTTCATTGGCATCCACAAGAGTCATTCTAGACATAGAATGCTAAGGGTAACGATTGCTTAGTGTTCATGTCACTACTTTGTGTCTTGACATGACACGAGGTATTCGAACGGTTCCAATTTCCCATAAAAATTGGTGGCGACTCCATACAAAAATGCAAACGCTTGTTTCGTTCTCACCAAGCGCCCCCGTGGGCGGCCCGCTGTCCACAGATATTGGCTCCTTAAAGGCGATTTAGCATAACATTGGACATGTTCATACATATTATAATGCTGCATTTTATTTATGATTGTCATAATTTTATTTTATGTAATTTTTGAATTATGTAATTTTACTTAGTATGGCCTTAGTTTTTGATTGATATTACCCGAAATGTATGGGAATATCGATTCGGTTGTAATTTATTGTGATCTCGTATCACCGTTTTGTAATTTAATAGATTTACTTTATTTTAATTACAAATGTATAATAGAAAATTATGTAATTTGTCATGTAATTTATTTATTTCGGAGTTCCTTGAAGACAGTGTCACTCAAGAAAGACGATACATTAAGACGGTGTTACCTCGAGATGCGTGCCTCAACCGAAGTTCAAGGGACCAAAGGAGTTGGTTTCCGAATTTGTAATAGTTTATTAGATTTACTATTATAGGAAGACCATACTAGGATTTAATTTATGCTTTGCATTTTATTTATATGTTGCATGCATCGCTAAATCGCCATAACTAAAACATGCATTATCATTAAATCGAGTTATTCGACCGTGTCAATTACAATTATCGTAGTTCACCGCTTTAGTTCACTTAAAACGTGATAGATAATAAATTGACATGACCTCTCGCTAAAAATAAACAATTGAGACTTAGCCTTACCAAAAAGTAGAAACCATGAAAACCTATTTCGTGAGGGAGTGCACTCGACCACACCGGGGTACAAACCTTGTTACGTAGGGGAAGTGGGTGATAAATGTCTATCCACCGAATTTATGTTAATGAAGGGTATTTCGGCACACCGTGCCCTAAGTTGATATGAGTTTGGATCATGGACACATTTATTCGAAATTTGGGTTGAACTCAACGAAAGTATTCACGACGTATTTCCAGATGTGTTTCGGGCTAGAGATAAATATTAATGTAATTTTATCGACCAAGAGTTCTAAAAGTAGAATCGATTAAAGATTTAATCCACCGAGTTATATTAATAAAGGGTATTTCGGCACACCGTGCCCCAAGTTAATATGAGTTTGGATCTTGGAATCATTTATCATAGTTGGGTAGAGGTCACTATGTAAATGCTTTACTTGTTATTTACAAGTATTATTATAACGATGAATGTTTTGTTTTCATTATTCCGTTATCATATTGTTCTATTTCTTTACCACAATTCATATACGATATCATTTCGATTTTTTCAAATCTCCATTAAACATCGTAACTAAAGACAAATATGAATTTGCTTCTAAAACCTCAAATGAACTATTGCTAAGGATCTCTTGTAAAGAGTATAGATTAAAGTTATTCATTATCAAACAGGTTTTTTATTCTTGACTAACACATCTACTTACAATGAATTGTTTCTAATTTTGGTAACTAGATTTGTTGGAAATCAAAATTGACCAAAATAACGCAACCACTTCAATGAAAGTTTTAAGACTAAAACGAACAAATGAAGAGTAATCTTCATAAATTCAATTTTGCTTCTCAAAGCAAAGACTCATTGAAATGAGTGGGAGTATTCTCTTAAACCGTTAAGATGAGGACGAGGTTCAAGAAGTAAAGATTATAATGGAATTGATACAAGGTAATGTTAAAAGTAACGTTATTGAGAATGACAATACTAAACCTATCAATCCCGACCGATAAAGTTTCCATTGTCTTAAATATTGGACACTAGAGAGGAAACTACCCCAAATTATTGAAGAATCAACAAGTTAGTTGTGGGACATCTAATGGGATCTTCTTCTTTAAATGTTTATTTGATTGACATAAATCTTGCTAGAACTACTTCGTCAATATTAGAAACCAGTGGAGGTTTTCATCATTTGTACTTTATACATAGGATGATTAGAATATGCCGACTAGCAACAATGATGTTTAGAGATAGAGTCATTGTGTAATCAATCTAATTTTGGGTTTATAGTTGTACTTAATTATGACTATTAAGTGCATAAACTCTAAATAAGAATATAAACTTGTTAAGATACAAAAGAGGTTTCGCTTTTGTGGCCCTATACACCACGATTTGATGTATGGCTATTATCAAGGTGATTATATTCTAAACCAAACTAGGGTGACATATCATGTAGATGATGCAAGACTCAAATTGGTAACCCAAAAATTAAACCTTAGTTTCTGGAATGATGAACGCAAAAAGTTATCGAGTACTCTTGAAACCATTAGATCTTATGGTATATGTGTATCTTGTATTCAAAGCAAGATGTCTCGTGCCTTTTGGTTGAAAAGGAGATCAAGGTTGTAAATCATTGATACAGAATAGGTTGATCATTTACTTTTATCAACGATTTAATTTGACGCTAATGTGTTCACTTAATAAGGTAAATAGAGAAATTTTTGAGGAAGTTCAAAGTGTTCAAAGAATCACGATTTAGTCGTGATGGGATTATCAAAGTGAAGACTTTGATATAAGCCAAAGGAAATGTGATATAGTATCACAAGTTAATCTCTCTTAACACGCATTATGGAATAATGTGTGGTTGGATAAGAAATCAAACGCTATTCGATATGGTTTGGACTTCAATCAAGTTACTTTGAGTTACTTGATCCTTTTGGGGATTTTATCATTTTGTCTAAATTATTTTTTCCACTAAATCTAAAACAAATCATATGAGATATGAAATGGT
Source organism: Silene latifolia (assembly GCF_048544455.1). Classification (NCBI taxonomy): domain Eukaryota; kingdom Viridiplantae; phylum Streptophyta; class Magnoliopsida; order Caryophyllales; family Caryophyllaceae; genus Silene; species Silene latifolia. The sequence continues at coordinate 155,758,582 of NC_133537.1, forward strand.
AGGGTACCATGTTTGTAAGTTTTCACAAGAAACAAATGCTCATTTTTCCCTTTCAATTATAACGAGTACGACAGGTTTGCTGCTCGTGAAGCTGTCTTTCAAAAATACTAGTTTATTTCTAGAAGACAGAGTGGGAGAAATTATTCAAGAGCCACAAAGAATGCCACAAAGAATGTTATGTCGCAAGAAACTGGTCTTTCTTGGCTACATGAGACGTTTTGTGTAAAACGTTGTTTCTTTAAAACCTAGGAGGTTAAATTCGTCACTTGTTGAAAATGATGAATTCATGCTACTTTTAAGAAAGTAAAGAGCTTATAACTTACAAAAGAAATCGTTTGATTCAAGTTGATTACTTCTAGAAAGTAATGAACATATGACTTACATGAGAGTGTTTAAGTCACAACTCAATACAAGGCTTAGAGCCATAGAAATCCGAAATAAAAGGCTTGATTAGTGACAAAGGGTTTTTGCACTAATAAAGAGAGATTTCAAAGCTTGATTGGTAGCAAAGGGTTTTGCACTAGTTGAAATGCTTAAGTCTATTTGGATCTTCTTAAGGATTGTGTTTGATTTGTACAAATATTTATATAGCAAGTGAATCTAAAACCCACTTCTTCAATTAGAAGGAATGTATTCAATACATGTCTTGAGTTTTGTAGATTCTTGCAATCCTAAGATAATGTGAAACTTAAGAGAGGGTCTTAAGTAGGACATCAGTGAGTTGGAATCAATGTTTTGATCATGTTATAAAACTTTTCTCGATAAGTCGAGAAGTTGTGTTTATACATGGAGTTTAGTGGGAGTTACGGTAATTTTAATTAGTCTTATATGTGGATGACATATTGATCATTGGGAATGATTTAAGACTTATGGAGTATTATAATACATCTAATAATATCCGGATTTATGAAGATAAATCTACATGATATTAGCGTCAATAAGAAGTCTTATGTTGATAAGATTCATGACTAGTTCAACCAAGTTGAACATATTTGATTGATTCTATTTGCTTCCACTGCCAAATCAATTAAATAGAAAATGAAGTATAACACTTCATATACTTTGAGTATGATGAATTGTTTTAAAATATAATTTAAGTAATCTTTACCAAGTAAGCCATAAAGATTACCCTTAAGTGCTTACAGAAGCATTAAGGAAGTAAAGCAAAGTGTTTATGATGCAATTTTGTGTAAGGGTGTTAACAAGTGACAATTGAAAATTGAGATTGCGCATGGTTTCCGACAAAACCATAATCAAAACACATTAGGATGGTTAAGATACCATTGTGGCTATGTTATTTAAGAAGTAGATTTTCTAGAATCGTTCTAGGCAATAAAGAACAATGAGAGATATTTATGACGGAAATTGAGTACACTTGCAATCATGAGATGTGCAAGAGGATGAGTCCCGCACACTGTGAAAACAGTGGGAGCTATTCTTAGGCTAGAGGGCCTATGTCTTGATTGGATTTCGACACGTACTCAGAAAGTTTTGTGATGCAAATGTATGCATTACAAAGGAAAACGAGTATGTAGTAAGGTTGAGTAAGGTACAAGAAGTTGATAAAACCTACTAACCAAAGCCTTGTCATAGGCTAAACATGATGAGTCATGTCATTTCAATTGAATTGAAATGAACAACTACATACAAGATCAAATTAGATTATAGAACATGAAATAGTAATCAAGCATTGACTATTCATATGTGATAATCGCATTTGTCGTTCGAGTTTTACTTTAAAACTCTTTTATTATACATTGTTACATCCAAACGGGTTGTAGAGACAACGTTGAACCCCGTTAAAGTGAACCCGGATTAACATGGTATTCGCCCATAGTCACTTGTATGAGGTGACGTCTCGAAGTGACTAGAGTGTGATGCGATTGATGGCAAGTTCAAGTGCCATAGAGTCATGTGAGATGTCTAGTCGATCATATAGGCATACTGTTAGGAACACTTTGTCGGGCAGTGACCGCTTATAGAGTTCTGGCAAATTTATATAGCCTGGTCGTGGCGAGAGCTACTATAGTATTCTAATGAGTCGATTCATTTGACTAAAGACTGTTCGCCTAAGGTGGCACAGTTTCAGATTAACTTTGATTTGTCTTACTACGACCTTCGTAAATGGGGTCAAATGGGCACATTTTGGGTTATGATGGCTGTGGCTAGTCGAAGGGAATAAGTGAGATAAGAATTGTCCACCCCCTTGTCAGGGTTAAAACAATATCTCAGGGCCACTCGAGGAGTAATGAACTGGAAATGCGTGGCCACGCTCGGAAGGTATCTATGATAGATAAATCCGGTCAATCAGTTATTCTCCAGATCGAGGAAACCACTCTCGATATGATCACTTGCAAGTACGACCCGAAAGACACCTTGCATTGAGTGGGAGATAGTAATAGGACAAGAGAATTGGTGATGCACACTTGTCGAGGACAAGTGGGAGATTGTTGGAATATGTGTCCTCCGACAATAATGCCATCACAACTGTTGATCATGATGATCACATGTTTAAATCTCGTTTTAAGAATACACGTGGGATGTAATAATATTTACAGCCAACTGGTCCACACATATCGGTAATGATTGGCTGACTAGAGTTTGACATTACTGTCGTGCGACGGTGGTGATCAGTTGATCCCCTTAGGTCATACCTATAGAAAAATACTCTTAATTGATTATTTAATTAATCGTATGCCGATACGAGTTAATTAAATTGCTTAAAATTGACGGACGATTTTGGAAGTAATATTTACGTGTCTCATTGTAATTTGATACGGTCTAAGTAATCGAATTGTTTTATTACTTAGATGAAATTATTGTTTAAAGAAACAATTGCATTTGAATGAACAAATTATTATAAATACAAGATGTTGTGATTTATAATTGGTAAAATATTTTGGTACAAGTAATTATGAATTACTAAGTCGATTTTGTATATGACGTATTTTTATTAATGCGTTAATTTTTAATATGTTAAAAATACATAACAATTTTATGTGACATGTGACGTGACAAATTGACAAATTGACAAAGATAAAATGGAATCCATTTTATCCCATGTAGACCGAAATATTGGAGGTAGTTGGGTGTTTAAATTATGTTTAATTATTGAGTGGAAACAACATGATTACACTTTAAACACATAGCCTTGCATGCCTATTTCTTGATTAGAGAATTGAGGCCATGCATTGGCTCCCCAATCCCTCCTCCCACCGGTTTCCTAAGACCATTTAGAGAGTTTTTACTCTCTAATTTTTTATTCATATTACACAATAATTTTTCTAGTGTAAGAAAAATAAATTCCTCTCTACATGTTATGAGAAATTAGAGAGATAAAAACTTCCAAAATTATTTTCTCTATACCGAAATAATGGAGACCAAAATAAATATTTTGGGTCATTTTTAGCATGATTAATATTATTTCTAGATCTAAATAATATTAGTTATTATGAGTTTTCCTTGGGTATATGCTTTTGGAAGAGATTCTATACTTGAATCTTGTTCATCTATTATTGGAAAGCTCAAGAACTAACAAGAAGGAGATCTTGTTGGTGCCCAATAATCCGAAATCTTCAATGTAAGATGATGATTTCTTCCTTTATTTTATTATTGTTTGCATGCATAAGATCAATATTTAATTTTATGACTAAATTAAATTTGAAACATATATGAATATGTTAAGTAATGAGATATAGATTTCTAACACCACCATCCTAGTATAAAACTGAGGTATCCAATTACGATATATATCAATAACAATACAATAACAATAACCCATCTCAACACGAGGCCGAGGTATCCACTCAAAGATATGTAATACTAACAATAACCATAACTCGTCTCAGACCGAATCTGAGGTGTCCAATAAACAATATGAATAAACCAATAACCAAAATATAATTCCATGACATATAATTCACATCCGACAATTCATCCAATGGCAATTATCCACACAGTTTCACAATTTCTCTTATCAAATAACTAGCAAGAAAAGTTGAGTAGTTATCCTACCTGGCAAGCAATTCCACTCAAGCAATCCAAATATTGCAGCTACAAATACTCCTCCATAAACCAGTCACCTAACATAATAAATATTTATAATTACCAACTATTTATTTCACTTTCATAATTAAACTAATTATATTTAATTACATTAATTATTTAACTTATACTATATGGTCATGGTCTTAAACCCGTCTTATAATAACCACCCCAAATGTACACAATCCCACGAGAGCACGCATACAACAAATCCCCCCCCCCCCCCCCCCCGACACACAAATGTTAACTAACGAATTATAAAAACGATTACACGATTTAATAATTACAAACCCGTCTTAAACAATTATAATAATGATAATTAATAACTAATTAAATATGTAATACGATTAAACTAATTATATGAACTATATTACTATGTAAAATAATAATTTAATAACCCGTCTCAAACCAACTCAAATCCCGACCCAACTAAAACTAATAATAAAACCCGTTTAAGCCAAAGCCAAACCCATGAATTCCCGACTTCCAAAACCCGTTCTTCACTAATTAAACCAACTAACCACACAACCCTCTTCACGGTTTAAACCTTGAAATACTCACACACACACCCCTCGCAAGACACCCCTCGGCAGCACCGACTCACACAGCCTCCACCGTGGTCCACCCAACCACAGTGGCCACCCCTTGACCGCCACCACTTCTGTCCGACACTCTCCCGCAACCACCTCAACAGCAACCAGCAGAAACGACAACAAGGGCCTGCACACAACATCACCACACGACACACAAACACCCAATCAACCCGTTTAACTTACCCAAACCCGACAAACCCGCTCTACTAACGGGCCCACCGAGAGCCACCACTGACGTCAGCCCAACCACGAACCAAACACCACTCCTAACCACCACCTATGGCCAGCAACTCATGATACCAACAACTTACACCAAAGCTTTCCCTGTTTTCGCGAAACCCGTCAACCATCCACGCCAACCACCACCTCCGACCACCCTAACACCACTACTACGACCGAGTAATCACCATCAACCCGACCAAACCCAGTTCGAGTCCCACAAGTCAAGGAAAACGTGTATAAAACGGTTCTACCCCTGTTTAACAATACCCATGCCCTAACGCTTATTTCCGGCCAACCACCGCACGAACCACCACCCAAGACAATCACCGACAGCCCACGGTGGTCGACGCAAACCTAAGTACCACCCCAATAAATCCCAGGCCAGTCACGACTGAATATGGGCTTATAACTATGCGTAAACACGTAAAACAACCCAATAACAACCACCCATAAAAACCCACCTGAAACTCCCTTTACCCGTGGTTTCTGGTGGTCAACGGTGGGTCTTGGTCGGACCCTGGTGGTCCACGGTCACGGTCACTTTCTTATTTTGTCAAACGGTGGTCTACTTTACGAGTTATAACAAAGCGAAGGTGTATACATGAGACGGTCTTACCTCGAGTTAATTGTTGATTTTGAGTCTCTTGTCACGCTTCCCTAGATCCCCAATTCTCTTTTCAAATTCCAGATTTTATTATGACAATTTAGATGTAATATTTTCCCTTCTATAAGACAAGTTAAGCTAATCCCTTCTCAATTTAGGATATTCGTCTTTATGGCAACTATTTCTATTATTATTCAATCTCGATAACTTTCCCGGTCATCACACAATCCAAGGTAGTATGGCCGGCCCAAGCTCTATGAGCACGGTCCATGTTATACATATGATCCAATCCAATTCTCATCTTGCTTTATTATTTTATTATTTAATTCCGTCTCTATTTGCAATTACTATTATAAAATACAACTATTATTATTATTATTATTATTATTATTATTATTATTATTATTATTATTATTATTATTATTATTATTATTATTATTATTATTATTATTATTATTATTATTATTATTATTATTATTATTATTATTATTATTATTATTATTATTATTATTATTATTATTATTATTATTATTATTATTATTATTATTATTATTATTATTATTATTATTATTATTATTATTATTATTATTATTATTATTATTATTATTATTATTATTATTATTATTATTATTATTATTATTATTATTATTATTATTATTATTATTATTATTATTATTATTATTATTATTATTATTATTATTATTATTATTATTATTATTATTATTATTATTAGCACTACTCGGAAATTCCGAGCACACAACCATAGGTCCACATAACCCATAACACATTTCCGACTTAAATTGTTATTTTATTATATTATACAATATTCCATCTTATTCACAATTATAAATTATAAACTTATTATAATTACTTATTTAAAATGCATTAATTATTAATATAAATTTTATCAAATTACGGGGTATTACATGTACTTAACTAATTTGAACACTCTATCCGGTCATACCATGTCTTGCATGAGTCTAATGAACAATGATCCTTGGTTATGGCATAAAAGGTTTGGTCATGTTAGTACTAAAACTCTTAATACCCTTCAAAGACTCGAACTAGTTGAAGGCATTCCCAATATGAAGTTTGATTTTGATAAATTGTGTGATGAATGTGCTAGAGGCAAACATGTTAGAAGTTCCTTTAAATCCAAAACAATTGTGAGTACATCTCAACCTTTACAACTTCTACATATCGACTTGTATGGACCAATGAGAACTAGAAGTAGAGGTGGTAGTCGTTATGTGTGTGTCATTGTTGATGATTACTCTAGGTTTGTTTAGGCACTCTTCTTAAGCTCTAAGAATCAGGCATTTGATGAGTTTCTAATTTGGTTAAGAAAGATTCAAAATAAACTTAATTTAAAACTTGTTTCAATAAGAACCGATCATTGAACCGAATTCGAAAACTCATAATTTGGTGCTTATTGTGATGACAATGGTGTAGACCATAACTTCTCGGCTCCTAGAACCCCACAACAAAATGGTGTGGTTGAAAGGATGAATAGGCCCCTTGAAGGTATGGCTAGAACAATGTTATTATGTAGTAAGTTTCCTAAGAACTTTTGGGCCGAAGCGGTAAATACCGCTTGCTACATTCATAATCGTGTCATGATAAGGAGTATCTTGAATAAAACTCCCTATGAATTACTACGTGGAAGAAAACCCAATATTTCATATTTTAGATGCTTTGGAAGCAAATGTTTTGTTCATAACAATGGTAAAAACAACTTGGGTAAGTTCGATCCACGTAGTGATGAAGGGGTATTTATTGGCTACTTCGATCATAGCAAGGCCTATAAAGTTTACAATAAACGAACCTTGTTGATTGAAGAAAGCATCCATGTCATTTTTGATGAATCTAGTGTGCTTGGACAGGTACAAAACGTGGAAGAAGATGATGATGATGAGATGATGAGTTCGAGATTGGTCTTGTTCGAAAGGATTTCATGTTCGAGGAAATAGTAGCTCCCAACGCTGACTTGCAACAGCCACAAGGATTGTTACCTTCAAAGGAAAGTTGCAGCTCAGGGGGAACACGTGGTACACCTGCTGCTGTTTCCTTTCTGGATGCAACAGACCCAACGAATGTTGCCTCCACCTCCACAATTGAATCAACTCAAAATAGTGCTGATAAAGACCACTCTAAGCAAATGGAAACAGTCAGTGAGACTGATGTTGCTGAGGGGGAACAAGAAACCATTGTTCCAAAGAAGTGGAAACATCAAAGCTCTCATCCACTCTCAAATCTCGCAAGCGATCTCAACTCGAGAATTCGAACAAGATCATCCCTCAAAAATCTCGCTCATCTCAACGAGTATTGTGCCCACAATGCCTTCCTCTCTCAAATTGAATCCGCCAATGTAACAGTCGCTCTGAATGCTGCAGATTGGTTGCTTGCCATGCAAGAAGAACTCAATCAATTCAAAAGAAACGAGGTATGGCACTTAGTCCCTAGACCGCCTAATCGTACCATTGGTACTAGGTGGGTCTTTCGCAATAAGCTTGATGACTCGGGAGAAATTGTATGGAACAAGGCTAGGCTAGTGGTGCATGGTAATAACCAACAAGAAGTTATTGACTACGATGAGACCTATGCACCGGTAGCTAGACTTGAAGCTATACGATTACTTATAGCTTTTGTGGCTCACAAAGGCATTAAACTCTTCCAAATGGATGTTAAAACCGCTTTCTTAAATGGATATTTGGAACAAGATGTCTTTGTAGAGCAACCACCGGGCTTTGAGAACAATGATTTGCCTAACCATGTTTTCAAATTAGACAAAGCTCTTTATGGTTTAAAACAAGCACCTAGGTGTTGGTATGATAAATTGTCTAAATTTCTTATTGAAAATGGTTTTAAAAGAGGCTCCGTTGACAAAACATTATTCCTAAAGTCACAGTCAGCTGAACTGTTGGTTGTCCAAGTATATGTTGATGACATTATATTTGGCGCAACAAATGAACTCCTATACTTGTATTTTTCGGAACTAATAAAATCGGAGTTTGAAATGAGCATGATGGGTGAGCTAGGATTTTTCCTTGGGCTCCAAATCAAACAATCAAAGGATGGAATTATGATTCATCAACAAAAGTACATTAAAGAAATGCTTAAGAAATTTGGGATGACAAATGGTAGGTCTCATGATACAACTATGCTAGCCGGGTCCAAATTGGACAAATATGAATCGGTAAGAATGTTAGTGAAAAGGTGTATAGAGGTATGATAGGCTCACTTCTCTACTTGACCGTAAGTCGTCCCGACATTCTCTTTAGTGTTTGTTTATGTGCTAGGTTCCAAGCAAATCCGAAAGAATCCCATTTCAAAGCCGTTAAACGAATTCTTCGGTATATGATTGTAACATCAGATCTCTACTTATGGTATCCCTTACATTGTCCTTTTGATCTCATAGGCTTTTCGGATGCGGACTATGCGGGGTGCACGATAGATAGAAAGAGCACCTCCGGAATTGCTACATTCTTGGGTCCTTGCTTGATTTCTTGGGGCTCAAAGAAACAAAATATGGTAGCTCTTTCAACGGCCGAAAGCAAGTATGTTAGTGCCGCACATTGATGTTTTCAACTCCTTTGGGTAAGACAACAACTTCTTGATTTTTGTATTATTTTTAACTCCGTTCCCATAATGTGTGATAATACGAGTGCAATAAATATTTCCAAAAATCCTATTCAACACTCTAAAACCAAATATATTGATATTCGTCATCATTTCATTCGTGATCATGAGGAGAAAGGACATGTTAGACTTATCTTTTTCAAGACCGAAAACCAAATTGCCGACATTTTTATTAAGCCACTTGCAAGAGAACATTTTGATAAATTTAGACTAGAAATTGGGTTAATTAATTCCTTGTGATTTCTAGTGTGAGTCTTGCTAATTTCTCTAATTGATTAAACTAAAATGGACATATGTTATTAAGTTTTCTAAGTGCATTCATATCATTTTTAGACCGAAAATTGACACCATACTCGTGAGTCGATAATCACTCAACCTCATATCTAAATTTACGTTTATATTATGCTACCTTGCTTTTAATTTTGAGTGATCAACTTAATTTATTGGGCCAACTACCTTCACTTACCTCATTTATTGATTGGGCCAATCATCCCCTTAACCCCGTCCAAAATCCCTCAACCCACAAAACCTTTCACCTTCAACTCCCTCAATCTCACCTATCCTATAACCCTTTTACCCACCATGGTCAAAACCTCTTTTAACACCCCTATTCTCATCAAACCCACAAAAATGACGAACCCATCTCCATCATCTGACCCACCACCTACCTCCAAATCTATGCCACCTCAAAAAGACTCCTATGCCTTTCCTCGACATCAAAATCCACCAACAAATCCATCACCAACCTCTAATCCAGAACCTGTAAACCCTCATCCAACCCCTCTCGCCACTATTCCTCCAGCTACGGTCCCATCTGACGACGTTCCAATCTCCACCATGGTTGGGCGTCGAACTCGAGGTGGTCACAAGAAGGGTACTATTGTCTAAAGCTCCTCCACCGAGACCGTCACTGTGGATATTGATGATAATGAAGAAACTCCTTGTGATATAAGTGTGAATCCACCAAAACCTACTGATTTCGTCCAGATTCCGGCAAAGAAAGTTAATAAAAGAAAAGCAACAGTTACCGAATCCTCTTTACCCCCAATTTCAGAGAGTCTCGAGCAAAGTGAAGTTGACCCCAGATCTACTACTTTAAATTAAACCATTGATTCTCCTGTTGAACCATCTGTTGAACCCCGTTCCAAAAAATCTAAACCTTCAAAGAAAAAATTGACATACCTTTCACCATTAGATTCCGTGTCCCTAATCTCCAAATGGGATATGGCTAGTGTTTGGCAACAACTTGAAAACTTGGATCTCCCTACCTCTATCTACAAAAATTGTGAAAAATTGATGAACCCCAAAGATATTCACTCCCCTTTGGTCTATAATCAATCTTGGTACGAATCTCCCGCATTTCACTCCGTCCGAGATATGATTGCTGCTCAAGGTTGGGAAAATCTACTGGAAATTCGTGAACCTGTGTTTGTAAGTGAAGTGGTTCAGTTTTTAGCGACGGTGCATGTGGACAAGTCCGGTGATTTTCTCACGGCTAAAGTTAATGGTAAACCGCTTAAACTCTTTCATTCTGATTTTGCCACTGCTCTTAATGTTCCACCCGGAAGTTATGACAATCTCTCTGCCGAGACTTGGGTTCCCTTACCATATGCCTCCCCTTTATCAGTTGCAAAAGTAGTTTATCACAAAGCAGTAACATGTGGACCCGTGAGTAACATCACTATACCCCCTTCTCTTCGCCTAATTTTCAACATACTTTGTCGCTCCCTTTACCCTTCGGGTGAGCGGGGTAAATTATCCATAGCCCAACAATACCTCATCTATCACATAACCACTCACAAAAAGATCAATCTAATTGGGCTAATGTTCAAACGCTTTGCCCTCATCTCGGCTAAACTCCGAAAACCCTCAACTAGTGTCCTTCATCTCCCCTATGGTATGTGGTTGTCGATAGTGCTTATGGCACAAGTAGTTCTTTTTAGCTCTAGTGTGGGGTCTTTGGACATGTGTGACACGATGAGTGACGGGCAAATGGGAAAAATGTTGATTAAGGTGGAAAATGATGAATTAATTTCTGTAAAATCAAGACGGATCTGGAGGTTGGGTCTTCTAGTCAAGTTGGGACGAGTAATTTGAGTGAAGTGTGTCAAGCTATTACGGATTTGAGTGCGTGGGTGAAGCAAGATACGCTTCAAAAGGATGCGGCCATCTCGGCTCTTGCCACCACCGTGGATATGATCCGTGGAGAAGTGGATATCATTTCCACTCTTGTCTCAAACAAGGAGCACGGTGATGATGGTATAGATGACCCGTTGGATGAAGACCCCTTGGGTGAAGCGTCGGATGGTGACCAAGCCTCCTCCCCTTAACCAAACTCCCCATCCCATATTATCCTTACCTATTTTGTCCCACCTGTTTTGCCCGTCTAAAAACTGTTTTTCACTCTTAATTTCTTGCTTGGTGGTGTACGTTAAACTTCATTTAGCCTTGGTGAACTATGGTTAGACTATGTTTGAACTGTATGTTTGTGTTGACCTTGTTATCTTGTCACGTTTATGTGTGTCTTTTTTGTGTTTTCTTATGCGTGCTTGCTCTTGAATGCTTTTGACATCCCTGCCCTTTTTGATGATGTCAAGAGGGGGAAAAGGTAAACTCATACTCTTAATCTCTTTTCATATTGGTTAACTCATAACTAGGCCTAACCTTGACAACTTTAACTCTTGTTTTGGGGCAATGTAAACTTGCCATGGTAAGTTTGATTTAAGTTCTTGCTCCATAAGGTAATATAGTTCCTTCTCTCATATGATCTTGCTTGATTAAATCTTGAAATAAGTTGTTTACATTGTTTACATTCATTTTAGGGCTTGTCATCATCAAAGGGGGAATTTGTTGGGTTCCTTTGATTGATGATAACATTCCCATTTAATGTGTGCTATCTTAGTTTACCTTTTCAGGATTTATGATTAAATCAAGCTTGGATTAAGAAGTGTTGAATTGTTGATCACCCAAATGTATTGAGTCCTAGGCGTCATCAAATGTACAAGTTAGAAAGTAGAGTATTTTAAAGAAATAGAAACAGTCAAGACCACTGTTACTTTCACAAGTAACAGAAGCTTGGACCGTTGCCTTGATTCGTAACACTCAAACTTCTTCTTATCTTTCAAAAGTCATTTACGTGTCTTGTATTTTAAAAGATGACTTTCAGATTTTTTGCAAGGATTTGGGCTTCTAGAAAAAGTGGTTTGAGTAATTATCATTTCAAATTGTTTCCTCTTTGTGCAAATTTGACTCTTTGGTCTTTCATAAAATAAGGATTGCTTTTTGCTATTTTTGTGAAAGCTTGTCATCATGTGACTTGTTTTGCATCCTTTGTTTTCAGAAAACTTTTGATCTCTTTTGGATAATTTCAAACACTCTTTCTCTCCTTTGCCTTTTAAATAAGAACCCTCTTTTGTGCAAGTTTGGGAAGTTGTTTAACCTCATCACATGTGATGGTCTTTGACCCTTAAAACCCTAACAACTCACCTTGCTTGCCCTCCCTATAAAAGGCGTGCCTTATCACCTCAAAACCTTAAGACTTTTTCTGAGATTTCATCTAAGTTTTCAAAATTGTTTTCAAAGCTTAAAAACTGAGTCTTTACTTTGCAAAACTTTTAAAAGTCTTCAAGTGTTACAATCACGGCTACTGTTACTTTAATATACTAGACTCTTTCACTTATGAACCGTTGATCTTGTAAAGTTGTCCATCTCAATTCTTTTTAAGAATAAGCTAGTGGAAACTTGATCCTTATAACGTTTTAAGTTTGTGTGTAGAGTTTAGGATGGAGTAGTCTTCAACTCTTTGGCAACCGGAGTAGGTTGCGAGTTGACTTGTTCTAGAACGGAGTTGTTCTAGAACTTGTGTCACAACCGGAGTAGGTTGTTGTCTTTTTATTGTACGGGTTTTTTAAGTAGTCGGAGTCGATCACTAAAATTAATCAGTAAAAAGTAGATTGGACGTAGGCACTTGAGTTCTTGCCGAACCAATTCAAAAATCTCGTGTTTGATTTTATTTGTTTTATTCCGCTGCTCTTTAATTCGTTTGCATTTGCTTTGCTTAACTTTTGAAGTAACAGTTCCACATACTATCACACTGCAGTCTGTACTACATAAACTGAGACAAATAGCTACAGTCAGAACAATTGTTACCTTCATACTTCAGCAAACGTTCATTTTAATACTCGTTTAATTTCTCTATAGTATTCGAAGTATTCTCCTGTCTCTTCTCATCCTACAACTCACTTTAAATTAATAAAGTTGAAGTTAAAATTTTTAAATAGTACCTAATTCACCCCCTCCTCCTCTTAGGTACTTGAATCCATAAACTCAACAACATACTTGAAAGAGACATCTACTCAATAGATAGGCTAGTTCCACTATCTTGGTATGAGATACAAAGTATGGGTCATTTCTTCTTAAAGAAGTTTACATGAATTGATAAAACGTGAGACATCTAGCAAAGGACTTTTTTGTATCGAAATGATGCTAGAGTAGCAACGATTTTGATAGGGACAAATGTACCTAAATTTGGTTTTAAAAAAATGTAATCATCTATGTTTATACATAGAAGGCATCACTCATGTTATTTAAAACAAAAGGTTGTACCTAATTCTATGATAACTTGGTGGTTGGTTTAGACCACTCAAGTTAGAGGAATTTTACGTTCTTCATGAAAACTAAATATTATACTATCTTGTAAATTTTAAAGTCTCTAATCCGGTGAACCCAATTGATCAAACCTCAAGTAAATTCGTTTATCGTATAAACAATAAGCACATCGAACAACCATTTGGTTGAGAATCTTATGCTGAGTGTGCATAAATTATGTTTTCTTTTGCAGAAAAGAAACACAAATAGTGAGGTGATTGACCATATACATACGGATGTGTAAGGCCAATAGTTGGTTATATATATACTTCGTTACTTTTACCGTAATGTTAAGTAGATATGAAAACCTCGTATCTATTTAATAAGACATAAAAGTGATTTTTGAAACGTGGAATATTTTCATAATGAAGTAGTAAACCAAAAGCACTACAAGATCATAATGTTGATCGGAAATTTCAAAGTAATGACTTTGAAGGTCAAATGGGTAATATCAAGTGATGACCTTGATGATCACTAAGAAGATTGTGAACCAGTTCACATATACCTTCTCTTAGGGACACCATAGAGTATGGTGTAGTTAAGAAGATAAACTGAACTTTATGAGATATAGTTTGAGGTTTTTCACAATTTTGTAAGATATTTTCTCACTAAAAGTTTAAAACCCGACTATATTAGCCTAAATGACTCCATATGAGATATGGATAAGGAGGGTCCCTAACTTGTCATTTTTATACATTAGGGATCATAAATGTTTATGTTTAGAACCAACTTATGTATTTGTCAGGGTTATCCAAAATCGAACCACTTTGTTTTTACTCATCCAAAACAAGAACAAAGAGTTTGTGGCTCGTAATGTTGTCTTTCTACAAAGATTTTCATTTTATGAAAGACAAAGTTGGAGAAATTTTGAACTTGCGGACGTCCAAGAGCCACAAACTGAGTACAATGCAAGAAGACGTTCTTTATTGAGGCTCAGTTGTTATAAGGAGATAATTTTGCGATAATATTGCGTTACTTTTCGATAGTGACGAATCTTCAACCCTCATCAAAGGCTTTTCTATAGTATGAACTCTATGTGATGGCGTGTCATGATGCAATTCAAATTGGTCTTCTTGTACAAGATGTGATTAGGAAGGAAACATGAAATATTTTCGAGACTTGATTTGGCGCGAATACTTTGTACCAAATTAGGTTACCTTGATCTTGTCATAAAGGTTACATAAGATGTTTCAATTTTGAGTTCGTTACAGAGAGTTTGTGACAACCCAAAAGCCTTTATCAAATCGTATGTTCTTAGCATTATATCCTCTCATGAGGATGAGATTAGGCAAAAGAATAGCGAAACTTTCTCCTTGAATGTTACTCATGAAGGGAGAAGTTTTGTTGATCTTGTCAATGCTAAGAAGCCTAGCATGCTATAAAGATCCCTTTTGTGATCTTATATATGTCAAAGAGTTGGAACTTTGGGTTCAATCATGTCGTCAATTATAATGGTATTACTCGAGCTGTCGAGGTACGATGATGATACATGGAGTTTAGTTGGAGCTAAGGCGAGTTTCCTCGACTAAATATGTGTTTGACATATGATGTGACCATAATTTGAGCATAAGTAGCCCCCGAATTAGCCTTGTTCCCATGCTTTTTAGTGCATATTTGGGTCATTTATTGTCTTTAGTCCTTTGTATGGCATATTCTTTGAGGTTTTGATCCCTTGGTAGGAAAGGAGTGCAAACTTTGCATTTTTATGGCAAAATGGAGCTAAATTGATTAAATTCAATGACCAAGCATCAAAGAGAAGACAAGACTAGAAGGCCTTTGTACAAACTATAGTAGATGGGTAATGATGAGAAAAGATCCTTGCATCCCCGACGAAATCCTCAAGGATTTTATGAAGAGAAAGGAAGAAAAGAAGAAAGGAAGAAGCTGACAGAGAATCCGAGCGGATTGCCCACAATCCGCCCATCCAGCACAAGCAATCCGAGCGTCTTCCTCAGCTGGAAGCTCGTCGAGAACCACCACAATCCGCCCGTCTACCCCAAGAATCCGCTCGTCCAAAAGACCCACAATCCGCCCGTCCCGTGCCCTGGACGCTCGGATTGTGTGACAGCTAATCCGTCTTCTACTTGTTCAATGAAGGATGCGCATATTTTTCAAAGACCGGCGAAAAGGAGACCGGAGTCTCTCTTGAGACCGGCGATTCCTCAAGGACTTAATCGTCAATTAAGCCCTTAGTAAACCCTAATTTATGTACCTAATCCCCACTATAAATATCCCATTAGTCTAATTAGGTTATCATGTTCTTCTTAGCAATCTCTAGTGTAGTTTATATCAATCAAATCTCTCTTTAATCTTGTAATCAACTTTTAATCAAGTCTTAATACAAATCTCATTTCCTTAATCTCTCTTTTGTTCATGTTTCATTTTGGGTAATTGAAGATTATTTGGGTTATTATTGGGAGATTGAAAACCTTCCAATCAATCATCAAGTACTTCTATTACTTTGTTTTATTATTGGAATCATTAGTAGGTATAATTCTTTTAATCCCTTTTTAATTATTGTTAATTATCTTCATTTATTCATCATGTTTTACTTTGTTGGTATGATTGACAACCTTGCTAGCATGTTCAACATGATAATGAGTGAGTAGTTTCCTGAGCTAGGGTTAATGGGTAATTAGGGGAAACCAACATGGGGGATGATTCATGCTTAAATTAATATGTTTTCATAGTTTATTTGCTTGCTTGTTGTGATCTCAACTTATGCACATGTTATGTTTGATGAATTGCGAGCCTATGAATCCTTGCATTTTTTACCCATCACCTTTCTTTTCAATGAGACTTGTAAGACTTAAACCAACTCGAGTCTCATTAGACCATGCATATAGTTGAGTAGGGAAGATTAAGTCGACTTGTAGGTGTTGTACAATCTAATCGATTCGGCACCGGGACTCAAACTTTCCTAGGATTGTAAGATATAAACCAACTCGATCCATCACAACAATAATTGCTTGCTTATAATTTGAGAATATGTTTGTATGATAAATTCCCATGAATCCCCTATGACCCCATGACACCCTAGTGCCTTTTATCAATTGTTTACATCCCTTTTTAATCATCTTGCTTGTTTATTTTTATTGCTATTTAGTTTAGTGATCTTCTACTTCAAAACCCAAATTGTGACACCCTTAGACACCACTAGTTGCAATTGAAAATCTCATCTCAATTCCCGTCCCTTGGGATCCGACCTTTACTTGCCTCTTTACTAATTGTAGAGTTGTTTGTGGAGTTATAAATTGTGTTTTGGTCTAGGTGCTCCTAACGACAAGTACCGAAAACTAAACCTCCAAGTGAGTCCGACCAAAAATGGCGCCGTTGCCGGGGACAGTGTTAACTTGATTTAGATTTTCTTAAATTGTTATTAGTTGTGTCTTTCTTTGCCTTGGGGAAGTAAAGCTCCTCAATGTTTCTTCTAATTATTTTCGAGTTGTTTGATATTTTGCATGTCTAGAAGATCACAAGGTAACTTGTTACCCTTTGATCACGAAATTGAAAGGACTTTGACAAACAATAAAAGACTTGCTAGGAGAACTTTGAGTGGTATTGGTGAGGTTGTAGATATTCAACAAAATGCTATTGAGTTCGTCAACCCTTTTGCAAGAGAAGGTGAGGAGAACCCAACACAAAATCCAACACAAAATCAACCCACAATGCCTAAATTTTCATCACATTCCATACCAACCGAGGAGAACCTACCCAATGGTACTCCCACACCACAACACTTAACCGGAAATTTTATTGCCAAATCCGCATTTATCCAATTAGTCGAAAGAAGCCAATTTGGGGGGATGCCTAGTGAAGACCCTCACTCTTACATGGAGACTTTTTGTGACTATTGTGATGCGATTTCTCAAACCGGTGTAACTCAAGACCAAACTCGATGGGTCTTATTTCCTTTTTCTCTAATTGGCACCGCAAAACAATGGTTGAAGGGCCTTGATAAGGCTACTCTCGGAATTGACTCTTGGAAGAAATTGGCTCTAGCTTTCTACAAAAAGTTCTACCCACCGGAAAAGACTAACATGCTAAGAGCTCAAATCACGGGCTTTAAGCAAAGAGATGAAGAATCCTTGTATGAAGCTTGGGAGCGATTCAAGGGAATTTGTCGCTCATGTCCTCATCATGGACTTAGCGAGTGGTTCTTGGTACAACAATTTTGGAATGGTCTTTATGAAGACTTAAGAAATATTCTCAACAGGGGATCAAATGGTATGTTTACCGAAGTTGACGACAATCAAACTTGGAACAAGATTGAGGAAATGGCGGTCCATAATTCACAATATAGTAGACCTCGCAAGGCTACTAGAGGAGGAAAACATGAAGTGGACTCTATTACTCAATTGGGTGCTCAACTTAGTGCTCACATTAATACCATCAATTTGAAGTTCGAAAAGGCTATGGCTAGACTTGAAGAAGCCTCAAAATCACCAAAGCACCATGTCAATGCCATGACGGCATCTATATCAATCCCAAGTGGGATATGTGAGAATTGTAGAACTTTGGGACATGACCAAAGTGAATGTAGGGGAACAAATGAACAAGTGAATGCTTTTCAAGCATACAAGAGTGGTACCCCTTATTCAAATTATTACAATGAAAACACCAAATTCCACCCAAATCTCTCATACAAAAGCCAAAATGTTCAAAACCCTCAACCAATATACACCCCACCTCCCATGAGAAACCAAAATCAAAGACCCTTTTACAACCAAAACCAAGGTTACCAAAATCAAACTCCATACAATCAACAAAATGACCAAGGTTTTGATGTTCAAAAAGCGGTCCTCCAAATGCAAAAGAATCAACAAGAGTTTTTCACTCAAATGCAAAAGGATAGTCAAGCAAAGGAAATCACCATCAACAACATCCTAGCCCACACCAAAATGTTGGAAACCCAATTGACTCAACTAGAATCTTCAAGCTCACAAAGACAAAAGGGGCAATTACCACCTCAAAGTAATCCCCCGAGACATGAAACGGTTAGTGCCATTCACTTGAGAAGTGGTACGAGGTATGAAGCACCGAAGAAGCAAGTTGAGGATGAAGTTGTGGAAGCTAGTGACAAAGAATAAGTTGTGCAAAACTCCAAGGATGGAGAACCATCAAAGGAAGAATTTTCAATGAAAAGTGAAGACAAGGCCAAGGTGAAGGAAGCCGTTGTGATTAGAATTCCTTTTCCAAGTCGTCAAGCCAAACCCAAATTTGATGACCAACTTGGAAAATTTATGGAGATTGTGAAGAATTTGGAAGTCTCGATTCTTTTCACGGAATTAATCAATCACGTGCCGGCCTATGCAAAGTACATGAAAGACATCCTTACGAAGAAGAAGTCGATCCGGAAGCTTGAGACTATCGCCTTCATTGAGGTGAGTAGTGCAATACTTCAAGGGAGTTCACCTCCAAAACTTAAAGATCCGGGAAGCTTCTCAATACCGTGTACCATTGGCGACACCTCGATCAACAAAGCCTTATGTGATCTAGGGGCTAGTGTGAGTGTTATGCCATACTCGGTGAGTAAAACGTTAGGGATGGAAGAGCTTAAATGCACCAATATCACACTCCAAATGGCCGATAGATTGACGAAGACACCGTTAGGGATATGGGAAGATGTTCCCGTAAGAGTTGAGAAATTTTCATCCCGGTGGACTTTGTCATTGTTGACATGGAAGAAGACTCCAATATTCCAATCATTCTAGGAAGACCTTTCTTGCACACCGCGGGTGTGGTGATAGATGTGAAGCATGGAGAGCTCACTCTAGAAGTGGGGGATGAGAGCATAACTTTCAATCTTGACAAGACCATGAGAGCTCCTCGTTTGCATGAACCATGTTTTATGGTTGATCATTATAGCCGGAAGGATGATAGGAAGAAGTCGGAAATCCAATGGAAGAAGAAAGTCGATGATGCTCCATCAAAAGAGCAAGGAAATTGTAACAAAGAGAGCTTGAAAAGCTCACCAAAGTCAAGCAATGAAGAACAGGGCCTCATTGGCCAAAACAAGAAAGTGGGAGAGTTGTATCTATAAACTCAAGAGATCTTTAGTGACCAAGTAGATGAAGTTTGCGGTCTTTGGGACGATGAGTTTGAAGGGATTTTCAATCCCTACATTGGTAATGCTATCGATCAAGACCAACATGAAGGACACAAGTGCAAAGATCTATTGAGGATCTTTATCATGACAATGAACAAGCTTTTGACTATTTCTTCAAGGAGTTGAGTAACATCAACAACACCTTGGACATGCCCCCATGACATCTCTCTAAGGATGAGAGTTTGGTGTAGTCCTCTCCAAACCACCATTTGTAAATATTTCTAACTCCCTAACCAGCATTTTAATTCTTACATTGCATTTTTGTCATTTTTGGATTTTTATGCCTTGATCAAGATATTTATCATTTTTTTAGAGAAGTGAGGGAGGGACTAATGATTTTATTGATGTGTAGTGCTTTAACTTAGTGTTGGGATAGCAATTGCCTAGGCTATTCATGCCTTCGTAGTGCCCCTACAATGAAGCACACGGGATTTGAAGAATGAAAATGACACGGGATATGCAAGTGCACGGATGGAACTGAATCCGGGTAGACCAGGTGGAATCCGAGCGTCCTTATGGGTAATCCGCTCGTCTTATGGGAATCCGAGCGTCTGTGGAAGAATCCGTCCGTCCAAATGAGCTGCAAAATTGAAAATTTTGGTCTGTTAGAGAATCCGAGCGTCCCAGTTGAGAAGACGCTCGTCTGAAAGAATCCGCTCGTCTTTGCAAGAAGACGCTCGTCTTTTTGCCAGTACAGATTAAGAAAATTCGCTGTAACTGAATCCGCTCGTCTTTAAGGGAATCCGCTCATCCTAAATTGCAGAATCCGCTCGTCTTCACTGAAAGACGCTCGGCTTTAGGCGAGATTTCTTGAAGCCAAATGGAGCAGAATTCGAGCGTCCCGACGGGAATCCGCTCGCCTTCCCCGTACTGTTTTGAAATTTTCGGGTGTTTTAAATACGCCTTCCCACATTTATTCATTCATTCAAACATTCAAACACTACCCATAAACCCAAAACCCCAAAACCCTCATCCTCTCCATCACCAAAAACATAATTTCCTCAACCAAATTCAACAAAATCAAATCCAAAGTTCCTTACAACAACAATTAATCACTCATTTTACAATAATAATCAATCCAAGCACCAAAATCTTTAACCTTTGAGTCGATTTTTGAAATACAAGGGCAAATCCTTTCATCTTAAAATCGATTTGGGTATAATTGGAAATTGAAGATTTTCAACCTTTTCTTGGTATAATCATCAATGGTAAGAACAAAAGAAGAAACAAAGGCACTCAAGGCAAAGGCACTCTCAAAAATGCAACAATGCCTTCAAGCAAATAAAGTTTCAATGGCAATGGTGGTTGCTAGTGCAAACTTGGAAGTTCAGCAACAACAAGATCCTCCCTTGGAAGCAACAACATCAACAACTCCGGAAATTGCTCAATTATCAAACTATCCGGAGGTAATTTTCAGTTCTAACTCTCATAGGGATACATTTGCCAAGTATGCTAAGAAAGCCATTTTGCCCACCAAATTCATATGTGAAGATGCCTTGAACAAATTGGGTGTCCTTGAACAAACAAAAGCCTTCTTCGAAGCCATGGGGTTGGGAAAATTGTTTACTACAAGAGAATTGACATACCCCTCCCTTACCTTGGAATTCTTAAGTTCATTGAAAGTGACTAAGGTAGAGACTAGAACATACATCGAGTTTCGCCTTGCCAATATGAATAGGCGCATCACCTTTGATGTTTTGAGTAAAGCATTAGGCTTTAGTGATACACCATATTATCATAAGATGCCCGAAAAGTATGACCCCGCTCCTCTTTGGGAGGCAATTTCCGGGAAGAAATTTGTGAGCTTTCATGCTTGTCGCGCTCTATTAGTCCACCATCCGGGCATTAGAGTGTGGCATAAGGTCATAGGGAATACTATAATTGAAAGAAAAGACACTAATCATTTTACCAAAATCGATTGTGTTCTACTTGAGTCGCCCTTAAATGTTGGAAGGGAATTCACTAAGCCTTATAATGCTCTAAGGCTTTTGGTGGAAAGATGGCTCAATGTTGATTGTGGTAAGGAAGGCACCACTTTTATCGTAAATGGAGGTCTAGTTACTCTCTTGGCCAAGCACTTTGACGCAAATTTCAACAATGATAACACCTATGTGGCGATCAAAGGGGTCATCTCATTGACATGGACGCTATGATTCACAAGTACAAGTGGGTCAAGCATAACTCTCTTGACACCAAGTATGGGTGGCTAATCAATGATGCTAGATCTTTCACTTTGCCTTCCAAGATATGTCGCGTGAGTGCTCATCGAACAAACTACCTACTTCCACTCTCCAAGGGCGCCGAATACATCATCCGTCAACAAAGGGGCGAAATTGAAGAGCCCTCCTCCTCCATTATCACACCACCCTATCCATTAAAATATCAAGAGTTCAAACCCGAAGATGTTGAAGTGGGCAATGACTACATGACTCTCCTCATGAGAGAGATGCACAAACAAGCTTATAATGATCGATTAGATGCATACTTGGCCCAATATCCACCCCTCCTTCATTTAGCTAGGCAAGGACTACTTGATCCTTCATGTCCTTTGCCTAGTTGGGGGGATAGGGAAGTCTTCTTTCCAAGCACATCTAGGGGTGAAAGATCGGGTGAAGATGAGTATGTCGATGATGAGGTTGATGATGATGAGGGTGTTGATGAAGAGGTAGATGATGAAGAAGAAGAGGCTAATGAAGATGATGAAGGAAGTGAGCAAGGAAGTGAAGAAGGAAGTGGAGATGAGTCCGCTTCAATGGAGGAAAATGATGACAATAATGATTTGATGGAGGACTAGCAAACTTTGGAGGCTCCTACCCTCTTGAGGTTTGTCTACTTCTTTCTTTGTTTTATTTATTTTATCTTGACTTGTTTGGAGACTCCTAGCAACATGAGGACTAACACTTTGTCTCCATTAAGGTGTTCTTTTATTGTTCCCATTTGAAAAATCCAAAATGACAAACTTTAGTTTCATGCATTGCATCTTGTGTGCATGATGTAACACCCCGTATTTTATTAAGTTGGATAAAATTCTTTTAATTGCTATTTTGAATTTAATTACATCATTTAACAATTTATATATATATGCTTAGCTAATTAATTAATTTCATCATAATTCGATACATTAATTTTAATAATCATTAATAAGTTTATTTAAAGTTAGTTCGAGTTTATTGAAATTAGTTCGAGTTTATTTATTTAATAATTTCCGTTTCTTTACGAGTCCTTATGAAAGTTGTTTTAAGTGAACCCGAGATGGATTTTGGGAACAAAACCGTCCAATTAGCTATTTTGAGCTTATTTCACTAAATTAGCAATTTTTTTTTTATTAATATCCGTTAGTTTCGTAAAAATCGCTAATAATTCCGTTTCAAGCCGAT
Source organism: Silene latifolia (assembly GCF_048544455.1). NCBI lineage: Eukaryota > Viridiplantae > Streptophyta > Magnoliopsida > Caryophyllales > Caryophyllaceae > Silene > Silene latifolia. The sequence continues at coordinate 155,781,817 of NC_133537.1, forward strand.
TTCTTATTATTTACATTAACTAACTGAGTTTATTTTATTTTCACTCATTAAATTTATTTATTATTGATTCCGTTTTATTACTGAAACTTTTACTTAAATCGGTTAAATTTAACTCGAAACGGTTTTAATAACTATCGAAGTTTCTTAACGACGAAGAAACGTACGTATAATATATAGCAAAGGCTAGCGGTGCTCGTCACTCATTCTTTCATTCCCCACGTCTCTTTTCTTCTTCTTCGTCCTTCTTCGTCCTTCTGTTTGTTCCTTCTTCAACTTTTGTCTATAATCCGTCCTGGTGCTTCATTTGTCATCCGTTTTCAACTAATTTTGTTCCATAGCGCTCCTCTCGTCGTTCTCGTCAATCCGTTGTAAGTAAAATTCATTTTCGTCATGTATTTTTACAAACCCATTTATATTTTCAGCTTTATTTTTTTATAAGACGGTTGTATGTACTAAAATAGACGGTCTTGTAGAAGATTTGTTAGTCATAAATGATTAGTTCAATCGGAAAAAGGTAACAATTATGGATTACTCGATATTACTTGTAAAATATGTTTATTTCGAAATCTTTGGTTAGTCTGTTTTATAATTAAGACGGTGTATAATTATATATAGGGATCCTTATGGATGCTAATTAGTCGATTGTATAGTTGAGACGGTGTATCCGATATGTGGAGATGATTGAGACGGTGTATACCGACCTCTAGGGATCATTTGGGATGCTAGCTAGTAAGTGGTATATTTAAGACGGTGTATGTTGACATGTATGGATTGTTTTGGGTGATAATTGGTGTGTTTTATAGTTGAGACGGTGTATACCGACATGTAGGGATTGTTTTGGACCGATTTGGACTCTGTGTTGGGGCGATTTTTGTAGTCTTTAGGGTCTGTTTTTGAGTTGCTTTATACTTGTGGATTTCCGCTCTAAAACCGTTTTGAATGCTGACTTAGTTGGCTCAGCTAGGACTGTTTTTAGGCGCGAGAATGGAGTCTTAAGGGGACGATTGGTACTGTTTTGGGGGGCGAGAGCCGTCATCGTGGGTTTTCACTTTGCATTTGAGGACTGGAGTTGGGGTCGAACTTAGGCATCTTTTGGGTTCTGTTTTGGACTGATTTTTGGGTCAGGTTATGAAGTAGGGTGAAGGGTGGCTATGGGTAGTCGGGTGGTGGTCGTGTCGGACTCCTTATGGCTTGCTTTTAGGCGAGTTTGATGGCCGTGGCCTAGGCAAAGGGCCTAGCTAAGTCACGAGTTTGAGGCCATGTGTAGTTGGTGGTTAGGCCGAGTTTGAGGTTGTCATAATAACTTTTGAGCCGTGTCTATAAATTGTTTTGACGCTAGTTTGGTTTATTTAAAATATAATTAAATTAATTTCCGTCTCATATTTTATATAAAGATAATTCGTTAATATCGTCCTTTCACATAATTATTTTAGGTGGCTCATATGTGGTTGAAGATAAAGAGTAATTTTGGGTTTTAGAAGCTTTCTCAAGTTATTACTTGTCTCTTTGCTAGCGTAAGGTAACTATTCCGAGTTACTCGACGAATTAATGTCACATTAGTAGTTGATGTTGTGCTTGTTGTTTGTTAAGTGTTTACGTGATTGATAATGTGTTACTTTCGTTTTTCACATGATAGAAATTAGAAATAGCATGAGAATGATATTGTGATAAATTTTGTAATTTGGGCCAAAGCAGGCCAAGACTCTGAGCTGGGCAAGATTGACCAAACGAGTTTGGTCAAACTAGGTTTAAACCAAATCGACCTCGATTTGACCGATGACCCGTCGCGGGACTCGGGTCGAGGGTTTGTCTTTGAGGTGAGATTGGTTGTTATTGGAAATTTTATGTCATGCCTTGATATTTGTAATTATCATTTCACATGTTGGTTGTTGGATGAATTGGTTGCCTTATACTTGAGTATTGTTGTCTGTTTGCCATTTTAGCTTGTTCTCATGAATTATGAGATTAACGGTTAGCTAGAATTTGGATTATTAATGATATTGGAGATTTTGTTGGATTATCAGCTGAATATGCTTTTGCGTAGCCTTCCATATGCTAGCTTGTGATCATTTATATGTACAAGTTTGGACTCTTTGTCCCTTTTATGGTTAATTGGGTATCCTACTTGTCTTGTGTGGTGTGGGCTAAAATATTCAAGCTGGGACTAGCTGGGACTAGGTCCTAGGTGAGTATTTCGGCCTTCATCATAGATAGGCCTTTATAGTATTTGACGAGTATATGTTCACTGCTTAATAGCCTCTGTGTTCCTGACTTGGTGGGTTTATATCCAAGTTGGGGCATGACCTCGTTACTTATTTTGAGAGTAAGTGGTCAGCTTAAGTACTAGCCAACCCTTTGGTGGACTCCTTAGGGTACTCACTTTGTTTTAGAAAAATTGTGGGTCTTGGGTGCGGTGGTGTGTATCCGCATGTCTAGGTCTCTTGCAGATTTTAGGCTACGGTTGTGTTGTGTCTTGGCCATGTTTTGATAGAACCTCTGAGCCAAGATACCGGTTCGATTACCTTCCCTACCTCGTGGTATAGACTCGAGTTACAGAGTGACTATTGACGGGACTAAGAACTTATGCCTGTCTTTGATATATTGTCCTTTCTTGTTTGATGATTCTATGAATCATAGAAGGTGAGATGCAAGCCGGCTATGGTTGATAGAGTTTGGATTCCTGGATGTTATGTGATTCACATGATAGTGTAGTATGAGTCGGTCTAGTATTCACATGCTAGGACTATGTGTGGTTATATTGTTGTTCACATGATAAGCACGATTGTCTAGCATCTATATGCTAAGGCATTGTGTGATTTGTATTCATATTCTTATGTTTACATGTTATATTAATTATGACATTTCGTGGCTGGGAGGACTCGGAGTTACTCCCCACTGACTGTGGCTTTCGTATTTGTATAAAATGCGATTGACAGGTAGGTGATGCATATATGGGTTACATGGACGAGCCAGCGAGCAAAGTAACCTTGGAACCTAGATTGGCTTTATTTTATTGTGACCCTTAAACACTTTTTATGTCACATACATTTTAGGGACATATGTCTCCCTCTTTGCATTTGGTTGTATAATTTGCTATTCGCGACTTTAACGATGGTTATGTTGTGAAACTTCTAGTTAGACCTTGTATGTTTGACACCTTCCAATTTGGATATCTTTATAACAGGTTCAGGTTTTAAAAATTACAGGTTTTTACCCAAATGAACCTATTACAAACATATCCATGCAGTTTTATTCTAGAATTACGTGTTTACTTTTCCGCGATAATTGAGGGTGTCACAGTTGGTATCAGAGCATATTTGCTCCCGACGCACGTTTGTGCACCCCAATATAAATAACTTGACCTTAAAATAATAAACTTGAGAGATGGGTAAGATGGGTAGACTTAGGACCTTATGTTGTAGTCTCTTTGTGTTTCCTCTTTGTTAGGTACTAACCTGTTTGTTGATTGTCATTTGATAATTGTTGCGTTCTTGGATCAATGACCGTGAGCTTATCTATAGCTAATGGAGTTATTACCCTTATTATAAAAAAATTTTGAACTAAAGGTTTTGAAAATATTTTAATGTTTTTCACTGGTTTTAACGTCAATTAGTGTTAAAACTTGTTATTGGAGACGTCTGATAATTAGTTTTATCATTTGTTGGTGTAAAAATGTATTTTTATGTCTTTGAATTGGAATATTGATGTTCTTGAGTGATCGCCAAGAGTATCACCGTTCCATTGAAAGGACACTTATATTTTAAGAAGATCAAGATTTAGTGCCTATTGCTGAGGATTGAAGATTTGTTCAACCTTTGAAGAATGCTTCTACTTCCTTGAAGATGTTTCTCGTTCTTTTTGTATCTCGCCTTATTCTTAATCTCTTGGTGCTTATCCTCCTTCTAAACTCCCTTCTATTTTACTTTAAAAGCTACGCTTGTACTCCTAACTTGTCTTTTGTTCTTTGCTTATCCTCCCTTAACGCCATTTGATAGTACTCCTTCTTGTGAGGAATGTTGACCTGGGTTGGAAAATTCGACTTTTGAGGAGATTGTTTGTGTCCGACCCTTAACCCTGGCTTTGAGAAGTCGTGATGTTAGAAGGACTTAGGTAAGGTGATGAGACATACTTAGTGATTCTTATACCTAGTTCCTTGACAAAGTAAGTAAAATCGATTGGTGGATTCTTTGTGTTAGGAATGAGTTGCCTATGTGATTAAAGTTATAGAACTTGGCTTTGTTGTTTATGTTTGGGATTTGAAAGCTTAGTAGGTTGAGAGTCGTCACCTTAGGAGTAAACATGAGATAAGTTTAGGATATGAATTTGGAAGAAAACCCATTTTTAGATGTTAACAATCCCGTATAGTTTGGGAATGTGAATTGATGTTAGTTGTTCCTTGAGAACTTTGTTGAGAAGTCTTTATCAATTCATTCTTTGGTTTTTAAAACATTGAGGTTGTGTCGAGTGCTTGAGATAAAGAGATGCTTTTATACTTGAGTGATAGATTTGATTTAGGGAAATCCTAATATGTGATAAGATAGGTGGAAGAAGTATCTAACCGATTTATCACCCCTTAAACGAGCGTTTATTTTACCTTGACCCTTGTTTGGGATTTGGTCGTTTTGTCATGAAGGTACAATACCCTAATAGGCGTGACCTTGTTAGAGAGAACCTTAAGTTTTAGGAAGCGTATGGTTTAAGCCTTAAAATCCTCTTTCATACCTTTAATCGTTTTCCTCCCTTTTGTTCATACCTTGGTTGGATTTGATTCTTAAGTATAAAAGTTTACTCGTTATTTCCTTGTCTTGAATACCTTCCTAATTCTAATATCTCTTACTGGTTGTTAACTAGTTATCTTTATGATTCGACTCTTTTAGTCTCACACCCTGACATGTTGCTTAAGTTTCCTTGTTGTCTAATTTTCCTTTCTCCTTGATCATAAGCGTTACCGTCCATACCTCATTTCCTCGCTTCATCTTGCTCCTCCTTTAAGTTTGACACTCGTATCTTGTGAAACTCTATCTTTGACATCATTATAATTTTGACTTCAATTTTTACCCTATGAAAGTCATTATAGCTCTCTTGTTGGTTAAGTTTGAGCTCTCTTAACATACTTTGTTTTTATGCTATCTAAGTTACTTTCCTTTTTGTACAACTTCTAAACTTTCAAGCTACCAGTTTCGATTCATTCTTAAAAGTTTATGTCACTTCTGCAAACTTTACCTATTTTAAAGGTTGGAAAATGAAAATTTAATTTAGTTCCCATTTTGATCTTTGAGCATCGACTCCTTTATCCTAAATTTTGATTGTTAAACCCGAGTTGCTTTTAAATTTTGTTCAAATTCTAACTAACTTTGATTTGTTTATGATTCTTTGTCAAAATTTAATGTTATATTTTCACGAACTTGACTCCTTTTTGAGTTTAACCATGAATCCCTTAATTTTCATTTGGCTTTTGCGAAAGAAAAATTTGAATGGATTGCCATTTTCATTTGGTTTTAACGTTGATGGGATGTTAGGACTCGTTATTAAAGGCGTCTAATAACTTGCCCTGCGCTTATCGGCGAATGATTTTTATTTTAAATCTGTCTTTGACATGGAAAGTTAGCGTTCTTGTGTGCACGACAAGAGCAATTTCGTTCCATGAATAAGACTTATACTTTTGAAAACTCTTCATTAATGTTTTTGAAAGTATTTTGATTTTTGATTTATACAAATGATTTGCCTTTGACCTTTTCTTGGATTTGGAATGTGATGTTCTTGAATGCGCAACGAGAGCACTTCCGTTCCTCTGATGAGAATCTGGTTCTGTCGGAAAATTTTATTTGAAACTTTGGAAAGAATTTTGATTCTTACGATAAGTGACCTTTTAAATGTTTTGGTTACCGATTCCAATTCCAGTTTTATTTTTATAACCTTTCATTTATACTTTCAAGTTTCGAGGACGAAACTTTTTAAAAGATGGGGTGATTGTAACACCCCGTATTTTATTAAGTTGGATAAAATTCTTTTAATTGCTATTTTGAATTTAATTACATCATTTAACAATTTATATATATATGCTTACCCCAAAATTTAAGACATTAGAAATAATGTCTATCTCGGTTTGGGGAAGTACATGCATACGCAACGGGAGGTAATCTAAATTACGCTCTCTGTCATAAACAAAAACTCATGCATCATGTAGTGTAGATTAGTATAGCTTGCACTTAGTATAGAATTTATGCATCATACTTGCATAATTTCCTATCATATTGGCCATTGAGGACAATGCCCATATTAGTGTGGGGATGGGAAATTCTAACTTAACTTTTATTCAAAAATCCAAAAAAAAATCAATTCGAAAAAATCAAAAAATTTAAAAAATTTGAAAATCCAAAAACAAGTTCATTTCCTTTGTAGTGTAGACTTGTATATATTGTTTGTATATATTATGTTTGTTCTATCCTTGTTCACATTGATCGACTACGCCACATACGAGACATGAGGATATTGAAGACCGCATGGTATGATCTTTCCAATCTCCTTTTTCCTCTTTATGTTAATGACTATGTGGCTTTATTTTGATTGATGCGGTATAAACAATGTGAATTTAGGACTAGCATTTAGATTATATGGCATATTAGTTGGTAGAATCATTTGCATTAGGATGTATATATGTTAGTTGCATCATGACATGTAGTTTTATGTTAGAAAATTTTTGCGAAACCGTCTACTTGGGAAGCTTGACAAGTGTATATAGGCCCTAGTAGATGCTTTTTCTTCTTAAGACTTCGCTTGTTAGAATACTAGTAAAACACCCTAGGATGTGTCATGCTAGTATCCTTTGACCCATGGATTAAGGCCTAGTCAAAAGTACCTTGTGGTGTGATAACTCCTTGGCTACCGTTTATTCCAAGGTGACCCTTGAAACCATGCATCTAACATCCATGTTCTACCACATTTTTATCATCCAAGGGAATGGGCACAAAAAGAAATTGATTTGAGTTCAATTAAATGAAAACAAAAGAAAAAGTTTGCAAATTGCATCAAATGAAAAGAGGAGCAAAAATAGACTCCTAAGGCTTCAAATATAAGGCACCCTCACTACATATGGGGTGACTTTTAAAATGTTCAGAAAGAAAATGCAAAAAGTTGAAAAGTTGTCAAGTATTGAAATGCCAAACATCAAAAGAAATGGCAAAAGAAAGTGTTCTCAAATGTTATATGCCACAAGCAATTGGGGGGGAAAAACAAACAACAAAAGCAAACTCCCAAAATGAAACTCAAATATCTATTGATCCCTTTATCCATCGTATCCATTTTTGTGCATGGTAGAGAAGGGACGACCCTTCTTCTTGTCTAGGCAAGAGGGGGAATTCCGCGATCCTCCATGGTTTCTAACACCATAGGGAGTCTATTCTTGACAAAAGCATTTAACGATTGAGGACAAAGGTACCCTAGCTTGACACAACTTGGAGGTGATTTATTGGTATCCTTCTAGGCTTAGTAGTTTGAAAAATTGCATCTATGAAGGAGTGTGTACCCTTGAATTGCTTCCCCTTTAGATAATTTCCGCCACTTAGATGAGGAAAGTGGCTATTCTTTTGTAGATGCATCCATTACTTGTTTTATGTGCTTTAATGCTTGGATGTGTCGCCATTTTGGCAAGACCCACCTTGCCTTGCAAGAAGGCATCCTACCTCATGGTTGTCTTGTTGTGAGTTGAAGGGGTGGAGTGAGACCCGCTAATTGTCTCATATTGGCTATGCTATTAGGTTAGTTTAAATAACGGTCCTAGTATTTCTCACCTCTTTACTCGGGACGAGCAAAGGTTCAGTTTTGAGATATTTGATGTGACCATAATTTGAGCATATTTAGCCCCCGAATTAGCCTTGTTCCCACGCTGTTTAGTGCATATTTGGGTCATTTATTGTCTTTAGTCCTTTGTTTTGCATATTCTTTGAGCTTTTGATCCCTTGGTAGGAAAGGAGTGCAAACCTTGCGTTTTCATGGCAAAATGGAGCTAAATTGATTGAATTCAATGACCAAGCATCAAAGAGAAGACAAGACTAGAAGGCCTTTGTACATACTATAGTAGATGGGCAATAATGAGAAAAGATCCTTTCATCCCCGAAGAAATCCTCATGGATTTTATGAAGACAAAGGAAGAAAAGAAGAAAGGAAGAAGCTGACAGAGAATCCGAGCGGATTGCCCACAATCCGCCCGTCCAGCACAACCAATCCAAGCGTCTTCCTCAGGTGGACGCTCGTCCAGAACCACCACAATCCGCCCGTCCACCCCAAGAATCCGCTCGTCCAAAAGACCCACAATCCGCCCGTCCCGTGCCCTGGACGCTCGGATTGTGTGACAGCTAATCCGTCTTCTACTTTTTCAATGAAGGATGCGCATATTTTTCAAAGACCGGCGAAAAGGAGACCAGAGTCTCTCTTGTGACCGGCGATTCCTCAAGGACTTAATCGTCATTTAAGCCCTTAGTAAACCCTAATTTATGTACCTAATCCCCACTATAATTACCCCATTAGTCTAATTAGGTTATCATGTTCTTCTTAGAAATCTCTAGTGTAGTTTATATCAATCAAATCTCTCTTTAATCTTGTAATCAACTTTTAATCAAGTCTTAATACAAATCTCATTTCCTTAATCTCTCTTTTGTTCATCTTTCATTTTGGGTAATTGAAGATTATTTGGGTTATTATTGGGAGATTGACAACCTTCCAATCAATCATCAAGTACTTCTATTATTCTTTGCTTTATTATTGGAATCATTAGTAGGTATAATTCTCTTAAACCCTTTTTAATTATTGTTATTTATATTCATTTATTCATCATGTTTTACTTTGTTGGTATGATTGACAACCTTGCTAGCATGTTCAACATGATAATGAGCGAGTAGTTTCCTTAGCTAAGGTTAATGGGTAATTAGGGGAAACCAACATGGAGGATGATTTATGCTTAAATTAATATGTTTTCATAGTTTATTTGCTTGCTTGTTGTGATCTCAACTTATGCACATGTTATGTTTGATGAAATGCGAGCCTATGAATCCTTGCATTTTTTACCCATCACCTATCTTTTCAATGAGACTTGTAAGACATAAACCAACTCGAGTCTCATTAGACCATGCATATAGTTGATTAAGGAAGATTAAGTCGACTTGTAGGTGTTGTACAATCTAATCGATTCGGCTCCGGGACCCAAACTTTCCTAGGATTGTAAGATATAAACCAACTCGATTCATCACAACAATAATTGCTTGCTTATAATTTGAGAATATGTTTGTATGATCAATTCCCATGAATCCCCTATGACCCCATGACACCCTAGTGCCTTTTATCAATTGTTTACATTCCCTTTTAATCATCTTGCTTGTTTACTTTTATTGCTATTTAGTTTAGTGATCTTCTACTTCAAAACCCAAATTGTGACACCCCTAGACACCACTAGTTGCAATTGAAAATCTCATCTCAATTCCCGTCCCTTGGGATCCGACCTTTACTTGCCTCTTTACTAATTGTAGAGTTGTTTGCGGAGTTATAAATTGTGTTTTGGTCTAGGTGCTCCTAACGACAAGTACCGTAAACTAAACCTCCAAGTGAGTCCGACCAACATATTAGTGACTAGAAATGTTCTCGGGTGAATACTTGAGAGTAGCATGGTTCATCGATATATCCGGATCGAATGAGATAGATCTTCATGGATATTAGCATTTTAGTCCAGAGACTTATGTGATAAGATTCTTAACTCGTTCAAGTTGTTGAACAATTAATATGATCTCTTGTACTTCCGCTGCAGGATCTATTAAATATGCTAAAAGCTTCTCTCGTCGGCACTTATCATATTGTGAATATGAGAAGTCATTACTAATCATTTCCTAGTGAGTGTCACTAGATCTTTATCAAGAGCATCCTTGAGTACTTGAGAAGCACTGAGGATTTACTCTTGTAGTTTGGAGGAATCTATGAATTTCGTGTAAAAGGACTACATGGAAATATTCCTATGCTTATAAGATGTTATGGGCCTAGTTAAGGAATGATTAGCATGTAAAAGAGTTATGTGCATATAGAATAATATGTATAAGAAGTTATACATATATGTATAAGAAGTTATACATGTATAAAGAAGATATGTGTGAGGAGTCATACATAAAAGATGTCATATGAAGGATGTTATGTATAAGTGTTATACGTACAAATCATGAACGAAAGCTAAGTACATTACAACATCCGATGTTGTAAAAGAGATAGTTGATATCCGGAATTTAATGGAACTAGAGTAGTTCATTGGCGAATATCGTCTCCGAGAGCGTGACAACAACAGTGGGAGTGTTTGGCTGGCTTTAGAACCAGAGTCTAAAAACTTGTTTAGACATGTACTCAGAAAGGTTCTATGTGATGAAAATATTACATAGAACAAAAGGAAAATAGCAATGGAAGTTAGAGTGACGCAACAATTGCTAATCCTCTAGCCAAAGCCGTTGGTATAAGGTTGACATGATGGTTATGTCATCTCAATGTGATGGAGGAGTATACCTTAATTGCTGAAGATCGTTATATAAATATTGGATAGAGTATTAATATTTACATAAGTGATGATCGAATTCATTGTTTGAGTCTCTTGTGTAATACTCCGTATTTATAAGTCTTGGGGTACTCTATCGAGTAGGCCTTACTCTGTCGAGTAAGGGTGAGTTGCGTTTTAGAAAAGTTTCTGACCTGTTGGGTACTGGATCGAGTAGCTAGGGTACTCAATCGAGTAAGGGGGTACTCGATCGAGTAACTCGGGTACTCGATCGAGTGTCCGGTTTTACGGGGAGTTTTCTCGGGTTTTGTTAATTATGGGATTAAGGTATATAAGCTTTGTCGTCATTATTGTAAATCACTTTTGCAGAACCTAAATTAATGTTTAAGAGAGAAAGCAAGCAAGTTCTTCATCCTAATCACATAATTAGCAATCCCCGGAGTTTGGAAGGCCAGTTCTCGTCGTTGGTTATACCGTTGAGTTCCTTGCGTCGAGGGTAAGATCTATGTACCCTTTTTATTATCTTTTCTTTGATTTGGTTAAACCCTAATTTAGAGATTTGGGGGTTTATGTGTAGTATGTGATTTGGTAGCCTTTATATGTTGTATGATAGGAGGAGGGTTCATAGATGAAGCTTTTTGATTCAACAGTAGAGACCGTCTGATTGTGTGCTTACCAGGTAGGATTTCCTACTCAGTATTAGTCCCATAATGGGATATTGGTTGATGTGTTGTGTTTGGTTGTTTGATATAGTAATTGTATTGCGATTGTGGTTGTGATCATTGTCTATGGTTCGCGAGGCGTGGCCTCGGCTGAGTGGGGTCACTTGCGGGAGCGGCTTCACGCCCTAGTTTCGCCTTCTGTGGAACCCGCCACAGAAGGGATGTGCACATTAATGGACAGGGTTATCGCTCACTATGTGGAGCGGGGATTTGGTGGGTACGGCTGAGGTCCCCCACTGGCAGGGCTGGTCCAGTGGACAGTCAGTGATTGAGATGATTGGATTTGGCGTGATTGTGTGTGTGTGACAGTTAAGATGTCTGTTTATCTTATTGTTAATATATATTGAATTGTGTGATTAGTACTGACCCCGGTGTTGTTTTGTAAACCTGCGGTGATCCATTCGGGGATGGTGAGCAGATATTGAGTAGGTATTGAGATGAGTTCTGGGATAGCTGGGATTGCCATGACATGATGATAAGAGTCTTCCGCTGTAGCTTATTAGTTATTTACATTTCAGTTAGAACAGTCAGTTTGAGGACATGTATTACACATTTGGTTTGGTTTTGAGAATTGTAACTCTTCGCTAAGTATTTGTATTTAAACGTTGTTTCTTCATTGTTTATTTGATTATCATTGCCTCGGGTAACCGAGATGGTAATGTCTTCATACCTGAGTGGTCCTGGTAAGGCACTTGGAGTATGGGGGTGTTACAAATGGTATCAGAGCGACGATCCTGAAACCTGTAACCAATGAACCTAATGAACATAGGGAGTCAATTAAAATGAACCTGGGGTAAAAGTTGTAGGAGCTAATGCAAAGGCTTGGGAGACGCCCTAAAGTCGCGAACTTGCCCTACAATTTTGAACCGGTCACATGGGGGGTGTATGTCAAGGTCGTATGTGTTGGTTGGTCAGCTTGTGTAAGAATGTGATGAAGTGTGTTAATTGTTGGATGTTTGAAGTAGAAGGTTGAGAATGTGAAAGAAAGGTTAATGAAATATGTAGACTTGTTGTTGGAGTGATAACATGTTGGATGTTTATAAGGTGGCATTTAATAACATGATATAGTGATCTCGTAGATCGTACGAAAGGATGCGTAGCATTATATGCTTAGTTATGATATAATATGTGGTTTTATAAAGTTTTTAGCATGTTAGCATATGATATTGCATGCGGGTAGCGTTTATGAGTTAGCGTGACTCGATCGAGTGGGACTGACTCGATCGGGTGGGTTTTTGACGATTTTGAGTCCAGAATCGTGTTTTTGGGTACTCGATCGAGTAACTAGGGGTACTCGATCGAGTAGGAGGTCACTCGATTCTAGCTACTCGGTCGAGTATGTTAGAGATCAGAAGGTCTGTTTGGGGTCTGATGTTTGGGTACTCGATCGAGTATGTTGAGCACTCGATCGAGTAGCCCGTTACTCGATCGAGTGTGTTTGGGAACTCGATCGAGTAGGTTCTGGGCAGCGTGTTTTCGTGTTTTGAGGTTTAGTACGTGTGTTTATGTCTACCCTTTCTTTTATATAGTTTCAAGATGCCGCCCAAGAAGACCGCTTTGTATGCGAGAGCTGAGCTTATGAACATCGATGACATCGTTAAGATGTTGGAGCATCAGGATGCTCTCACTGAGGCTTTAAAGACTGTGGGGAAAGATAAGGATAAGGATAAGGAGAAGGAGGTTGATCATTTGAAAATCAGCCTCTATATAGCGAGGTTTAACCCGAAAGAGTATAAGGGAGTTGGGGAGCCTAACCTTCTCGATAGTTGGCTTAGAGAGATGGAGAACATATTAGATTTGGTTCTTTGTCCGGATGAGATGAGAGTGGGAACAGCTGCGTTCTATGTGAGGGAGGCAATGCAAGTGGTGGGATACAATGAAAGTTAGTGCTAAGGAGATATATACAAACCAAGGTTTACCTGCTATACCTTGGGAGGAGTTTCGTAGGGCTGTGAGAAAGGAGTTTGTACCGGAGCATGTGAGGAGTAAGTTGAGAGAAGAGTTTGACAGTTTTAAGATGACCGCTGAGATGTATGTGGCCGAGTACTACAGCGGTTCAATGATAAGTCTAGGTATCTTTGAGGATATGGATTTGAGTGAAGAGAATTTGGCACCGAGGTTTGAGAGAGGGTTGACCCCTAAGATTATGGATAAGTTACCCGTGGGAGTCCTTGCGATGTTAAGGAAGCTTATGAGAGGGTGGGAGAGCGAGAGGTTGGTGGAGATGGCTAAGGAGAGGTCAGGTGGTGAGAAGTGGAAGTCTGAGAGCGAGGGTGGTGGCCAATCTAATCACAAGAAAGGCAACCACAATCAGTCAAAGGGGTTTTCTTCTTGGTCAGGGTTCAGTGATGGGGCTTCCTTTGGGCGTGGCCGTGGAAGTGTTAGTGGTAGTTGGGGTGTGACCTGCTATAGCTGTGGTGGTGTGGGCCACAAGAGGCATGAGTGCACAAGTGCACCGGGATCTTTCCAGAGACCTGCGTGAGCTATGCGCGCAAATGCAGACCGGCCTGGATCATGGCCAAACCGGGAAGTCGAGTTACGAGAATGGAGGCAAGCGCAACGACGGTAATTCTTATCGAAACCACCGACGAACAACAACAACAATCAAGGGTCGGGTGCTAAGCCGACCACCTCGGCCAAGATCTTGTCCGGGGAGGTGGGGAAGACCAGTGGAAAGTTATTCATGATGGAGAAGAAGGCAGCTGAGGAGGATGCTCACGTTATCACCGGTACTTTTCTTGTTAATGATGTTCATACCTTTGTTTTGTTTGATTCGGGGGCTTCTCAGTCGTTTGTATCTTCGAGTTATGTTAAGCGGTTGGGTTTGAGGGTATATGAGTCTGTTAGTGAGCAAGTTTTTATACCTTCGGGTGAGTCTGTATCATGTGGGAGGTTGTTTAGAGATGTATCTATGATAGTTGGACAAGTTGATCTACCTGTAGACTTGCTAGAGTTTCCTTTTGACGGGTTTGAGATGATAGTCGGGATGGATTGGTTAGGAAAGTATAAAGCTAAGATAGACTGTCATCAAAAGAAATCGTCTTTAAGAGGTCCTAAGGGCGTTAGTGTGTCTTATCGTGGGTTTCTAGTCAAACCCAAAGTTAAGTTGATTGCAGCTGTCACCTTGAAGTCTTATCTGAGGAAGGATGTCCTTTGATCTTGTGCCATGTGAGAGATGACCGGATAGAGAGTCCGGCAGTGGATGAGATACCAGTGGTGGGAGAGTTTCCGATGCTTTTCCAGAGGAGATTCAGGGGTTGCCGCCGGGAAGAGAGATAGATTTCACAAGAGAGTGAAACCGAGGACGGGGCCAATCTCTAAGGCACCGTACCGCATGGGTCCTAAGGAGATGGAGGAGCTTAGCAAGCAGTTGGATGATCTGATAGAGAAGGGATACATTAGACCTAGTGTATCGCCGTGGGGAGCACCAGTTCTTTTTGTAAAGAAGAAAGATAGGAGTCTGAGGTTGTGCATAGACTACAGAGAGCTGAACCGAGTGACCGTGAAGAACAAGTATCCTTTGCCAAGGATAGATGACCTGTTTGATCAGTTGAGTGGAGCATCAGTCTTTTCTAAGATTGATTTGAGGTCGGGGTACCATCAGGTGAAGATTAGAGAGGTGGACATACCAAAGAGGGCTTTCATGTCAAGGTATGGTGATTATGAGTATGTGGTGATGCTGTTTGGGTTGTCTAATGCACCGGCAGTGTTTATGGATTTGATGAATAGGATCTTTAGACAGTTTTTGGATAAGTTCGTAGTGGTGTTTATCGACGATATCTTAGTCTATTCTAAGACTAAGGAGGAACATCTAAGGATCGTGTTGCAAACTTTGAGGGATCATGAGTTGTATGCGAAGCTATCCAAGTGTGAGTTCTGGTTAGAGGAAGTTGCTTTTCTGGGGCATGTGATCTCTAAAAATGGGGTAGCTGTGGATCCGGCGAAGATAGAAGCAGTGACAAAGTGGGAAGCACCAAAGAAGGTTGCTGAGGTTAGGAGTTTCTTGGGTTTAGATGGATACTACAGACGGTTCGTGAAAGATTTTTCCAAGATAGCTAGACCTATGACAGCATTGATGAGGAAAGAGAACAGGTTTCGTTGGGATGAGAGTTGTGAGACGGCGTTCCAAATATTAAAGGAGCGTTTGACCACAGCTCCTGTCTTAGCATTGCCTGAAGGGACCGAGAACTTTGAGGTTTATACAGATGCCTCAAAGAATGGGTTGGGATGTGTGTTGATGCAGAACGGTAAAGTCATTGCCTATGCTTCTAGGCAATTGAAGCCTTATGAGGAGAACTACCCTACTCGTGATCTGGAGTTGGGTGCGGTAGTGTTTGCTCTCAAGATTTGGAGACATTACCTTTATGGAACAGATTAAGATGAACAGGAAACGGATGAGGGCAGCTCAGGATAGGCAAAAGAGTTATGCAGACCTACATCGCAGGGACATAGAGTTTCAAGTGGGGGACAAAGTTCTTTTGAAAGTGTCTCCTATGCGTGGGGTTATGAGATTTGGGAAGAAAGGCAAGTTAAGTCAGAAGTTTATCGGGCCTTATGAGATCTTAGAGCGAGTTGGGGAAGTTGCATATCGTCTGGCTTTACCAGCTGCATTAGAGAGAGTGCATAATGTGTTTCATGTATCGCAGCTGTGGAAGTATGTGAGTGATCCGTCACATGTATTAGAGGTAGAGAACTTAGAGCTAGATGAGTCCTTATCATATCTTGAGGTGCCTAAGCAGATTCTTGACCGAAAGGTTAGAAAGACTAGGAGTGGTGAGATAGTTCTGCTCAAGATCCTTTGGTCTAACCACGAGACCGAGGAAGCTACATGGGAGCCAGAGGAGGCTATGAAAGAGCGTTACCCTTTCCTTTTTGATCAGGTATGTATGGTTACGGGGACGTAACCTTGTTTCTTTTAGGGAGGTAGGAGATGATCGCGAACAGTTTTTAAGAGCTTCATACCCTTTTTGTATGTTGTGTCGGTATGTGTGTCGGGATGAGTTGGGTTAGTAACACGTTTTATGTTGAATTTTGTTTTGGTTGTTGAGTCGGGAATGTTATGGGAGTACCTTTGTTTAGTAGTGGTTTGAACTTCGGGGACGAAGTTCCTTTTTAGGAAGGAAGACTGTAATACTCCGTATTTATAAGTCTTGGGGTACTCTATCGAGTAGGCCTTACTCTGTCGAGTAAGGGTGAGTTGCGTTTTAGAAAAGTTTCTGACCTGTTGGGTACTCGATCGAGTAGCTAGGGTACTCGATCGAGTAAGGGGGTACTCGATCGAGTACCTCGGGTAGTCGATCGAGTGTCCGGTTTTACGGGGAGTTTTCTCGGGTTTTGTTAATTATGCTATTAAGGTATATAAGCTTTGTCGTCATTATTCTAAATCACTTTTGCAAAACCTAAATTACTGTTTAAGAGAGAAAGCAAGCAAGTTCTTCATCCTAATCGCATAATTAGCAATCCCCGGAGTTTGGAAGGCCAGTTCTCGTCGTTGGTTATACCGTTGAGTTCCTTGCGTCGAGGGTAAGATCTATGTACCCTTTTTATTGTCTTTCCTTTGATTTGGTTAAACCCTAATTTAGAGATTTGGGGGTTTATGTGTAGTATGTGATTTGGTAGCCTTTATATGTTGTATGATAGGAGTAGGGTTCATAGAGGAAGCTTTTTGATTCAAAGAAGAGAGACCGTCGATTGTGTGCTTACTGTAGGATTTCCTACTCAAGTATTAGTCCCATAATGGGATATTGGTTGATGTGTTGTGTTTGGTTGTTTGATATAGTAATTGTATTGTGATTGTGGCTGTGATCGTTGTCTATGGTTCGCGAGGCGTGGCCTCGGCTGAGTGGGGTCACTTGCGGGAGTGGCTTCCCGCCCTAGTTTCGCCTTCTGTGGAACCCGCCACAGAAGGGATGTGCACATTAATGGACAGGGTTATCGCTCACTATGTGGCGCGGGGATTTGGTGGGTACGGCTGCGGTCCCCCATCGGGCGTGGTGGTCTAGTGGACGATCGGTGATTGAGATGATTGGATTTGGCGTGATTGTGTGTGTGTGAGACAGTTAAGCTGTCTGTTTATCTTATTGTTAATATATATTGAATTGTGTGATTAGTACTGACCCCGGTGTTGTTTTGTAAACCTGCGGTGATCCATTCGGGGATGGTGAGCAGATATTAAGCAGGTATTGAGATGAGTACTGGGATAGCTGGGATTGCCCCGACATGATGATAGGAGTCTTCCGCTGTAGCTTATTAGTTATTTACATTTCAGTTAGAACAGTCAGTTTGGTGACATGTATTACACATTTGGTTTGGTTTTGAGAATTGTAACTCTTTGCTAAGTATTTATATTTAAACGTTGTTTCTTCATTGTTTATTTGATTATCATTGCCTCGGGTAACCGAGATGGTAATGTCTTCATACCTGAGTGGTCCTGGTAAGGCACTTGGAGTATGGGGGTGTTACATCTTGAAGAAATCAATTATTCAGTTTGACTGAAAACATTGAATACCTTGTTTAGCCGAATTGGTTGTGGAGATAA
The DNA here is from genome assembly GCF_048544455.1 of Silene latifolia. NCBI lineage: Eukaryota > Viridiplantae > Streptophyta > Magnoliopsida > Caryophyllales > Caryophyllaceae > Silene > Silene latifolia. The sequence continues at coordinate 155,799,599 of NC_133537.1, forward strand.
TGTTGAACCCCAATTCAAGTGAATAGGATGAACATTGTATTAGCCCTTAGTCACTTAATGAGGTGACGTCTCGGAGTGACTAGATTGTAAGACGATTAATGGATGATTCAACACCATAAGGTCATAAGGATGACTAGTCGTTTACATAGGCGGACTGTGGGACACTTTGCCGGGCAGTGACATTTATAGAGTCCCTTAGATCTATTACAGATGCCTGGTCGTGGCAGGGACTTCTATGATATTCCTATGAGTCGATTCTTTACACTGGAGACTATTATCTGAGCCTGTGCAGTTTTCGAGTGACTTTGGCTTTTGTCCTAGGTCGTGCCGTAAAAGGAGGCCAAAGGACATCTACTGGGTCATTGGGATCTGTATTGTGCAAAAGGATAGATAGGGCAGACAGGAATTGTCCACCGACGTTGGGTTTAAACATCTCTAGGCCCCTCGAGGAGTTGTGACTGAGAAATGCGTGGCCACGCTCGGAAGTAATCCTTGGTAGATTTTTCCGGTCTTGCAGTCACACTCCCGATCGAGAAAACCACTCATGATATGTTCATGTGCAAGTGCGACCTGAAAGACACCTTGCATTTAGTGGGAGACTGTTGTTAAAACAGACAAGAGAATCGGTAACACACCCTTGTAGAGTAGAGTTATCCCCAATTGTGTGTTATAATCATCGCACAACTTGTCTCGGACAAGTGGGAGATGGTTGGAGTTTTTGTCCTCCATAATAGTGCATGATAATATTATTAAATCTCATTAAGGAATATGCATGGGATATTCATTGGCAATACTAGTCAGTTGATCAACGTATATCGGTAACGGTTGGCCAACTAGGGTTTGACGTTACTGTCGTGAGACGGCGGTATTCAGCTGATCCCTTTCAGTCATAGCTATAGGAACGAGCCCCAACACGAAAGCTAATTAATTGTATGAGATACAGTTTAAATTAGTCCCTTGATAAATAGACTAAAAAGTTAGTCGATTAAATTGATTTAGAGAGATATCCAGTTGTTAACTCGAGGCGTGGAAATTATTATTTAATTATGCGATAATTAAATAATAAATTATTTGAGACGGGAAGTAATGATTAAGCAGTTAATTATTAAATTAGTACTAATTGACTAATGTGATTAGTATTGGTACATAAAATATATGTGTAGTTGTACACGTATATTTACGGAGTATTTTAGACAATATTAATCGGGAAGCATTTAAACATAAAACGATGTTTAAATAAAATTTACACATATTTGTGCGACAAATATAAGAACCAAAATGGACCCGTAAATAGGTCCTTTTGGACCGTGTAAATGCATGTGGTAGTGTGTGTGTGTCTGTGTTGCTTTAAATACCATCATTTCTCTTACACATTTGGCTTCCCCACATTTACTTTTGTTCTAACCAATTCACATGTGTATTGGGTGGAATAAAATAAGAAAGAAAATCACTCCACTATTACTCCCTCCAACCGTGCTCCCACATACATGAAACATTTTGGTGTTGTTCATTTTTACAGTTCACTCAATCTTTTGCATGTGGAGAAAATAAATGTGTTCATCTCTCTAAAAAACCAAAATATTAGAAATCACATACTAAGAGTTAGTATTATAAATCTAATATTTTTACTAAGTGTTAGTATTATTTTTCAAGGGTAATCTTACATAATATCTAGTTAATATTTGTAAGGTTGTTGGGTAAGTTCTTGCGTGAAATTAGAGAGGAGGCTTTCTCTTTGGAAGCTTGGGTTATGGAGGATCTTGCCATTAATAAATAGCTCAAGAACAACCAAGATGGTGATCTTGGTTGTGCCCACTACCATTTTTCAATGTAAGGAATATTATTTTCCTCATCTTTTATATTAATATGCTTTTATATTGCATGCATGTTACATAGATCACATAAACACAAACTATGAGATAATTTAATTTTAATTAGAGAGTCTAATTAGAATTTATGATCTTTCAAGTGGTATCAGAGCAAGACTTGTAATTTGCATGTTGATTTTAAGCATATTAAACAAATTATGAGATAATTTGGTAAACTCAAAAATTGTGTTAGAAGAGGTTTTAGCACGAAAAGTTTTGGGCATGCATACCTACTGAAGTCAAAAGGTTTTTGGTAAAATTTGGTGATTTGTAAAGTTATTTTGCTATTTTTAAGGATTTTAGGTAGAAAACCGAGTCAAAAATGTCGTATTTTGGTTAAGAGTTAACTAAAAATAGTTAAAAGTTGATTCGGGTCATGAAATTTTTATGGTGTTTCATGCATATTTTCTATAGATTTTATGTAAAATTACGAAGGATGGTTTGAAGTTTTGCATGTTTATTAATTTTATGAGATAAAAGTCGATAAAAGTGAAATAAATTAATCATATACTCGAAACATTTGTTCATGCCCTTGATAAATTTATTTACCTTTAAAAATATCATTTAAAAGTTAAAAGTGAAATTTAAAATGTATTTTCACCTTGTTTTGATGTTTATTGGTTTTAGTGGTTAAAAACCGATAAATATCGATCTTTTCCTTCATAAAATTTTATCCGATTTTTTGGGCAATTTTTCTGACATTTTGGTGTCCTTGGGAGTGTTCCAGAATTCTAAAATTTTTTTGTTTCAATTTTTTGTAATATTTTCAATTATTTTGGATTTATTACTTAAAAGTTATGATTTTATCGATTAAATTAGCAAAATATCACCAAATCAAACTAACTATTCATCATTAAATTAGTGAGACTAATTTTGAGGTCTAAAACAGTTTGGACAATTATTTTGGACTTAAATGAGATTTAAGAGTTGATTATTGATTTTTACAATTTAAAAATCGATTAAATCCACAAAACCAAGTTGGATACCTACGATTGATAGATAGGGCGATTTTGGCATCTTTTTACAGCATTTTTTAAGGATACTTATTTAAGTTGAATGAATGATTGTCATCTATTTAAAGTATTTATTTTGTTGTACCTAGTATGGATTAGTTTATTTTAATCGTTATTACCCGAAATGAATGGGAATAGCGATTTGTTTGTAATTAAATACGATCACGTATCGTCAGTTTGTAATTAATTATTAGTTTTATTTATTTTATTAATTAATGTATAAAAGGAATTTGAAAATGTTTTGAAAAAGGGGTGTGTGACTTTCTCGGGTTTTGAAAGAGCCATTGTGTCGGCGCGAGACGGGTTAAAATCCGTGTCTTGACACGGTGATTATAACGGCGTAAAAAGGTGTTTTTAAAATGGTTGTAAAAAATCGGGTTTGAAAATCATCATTACGACAGCCTAGAAAGGCGTGTTGTTTGGAATGGTTGTAGAAAATCGAGTTTAAAAATCGTCATTACGATGGCCTAGAAAGGTATGTTGAAATGGTTGTAGAAAACCGGGTTTGAAAATCATCATTACGATGGCCTAGAAAGCGTGTTGTTTGAAATGGTTGTAGAAAAGCGGGTTTAAAAATCGTCATTACACTACTACAAATCCAGGCAACCACAACAGCCCTATAACAACGCTTATTCACGAAAATCACCAAAAGACGTTGTAGAATGGATTGCGCGAAATTTTACTAAACTTAATTACAACGGTGATGTGTTGTTAACCGTTGTTATTGGTTTTAACAACGGGTCAATATTGCACAACCGTTGTTAATATAAAAACTAATAACAACAGTTTACTCTGTAATACATTATAACCGTTGTTAATAATTTGGCGCAAATTAAAATTAGTGAAAAGTAATTACAACAGTTATATTAGAACCCGTTGTTAATACTTTTTAACAACGGTTGTAAATGGAACCGTTGTTAATAGATTATCTAATGACAACGGGTTTACGTGTTATAACCGTTGTCAATACTTTACCACAATATATACCACACAAACACAGATCAGCTACAGCCACAACCACAAACACAAACACAAACACAAACACAAACACAAACACAAACACAAACACAAACACAAACACAAACACAAACACAAACACAAACACAAACACAAACACACAACCACACTCTTTCTCATCGTGTCTTTCTCATCGTCGCTTTATCATCTTCGTCAATGTTGTTGTCATCTCTCTTTCTTTCTCTAATATCAGGTATATATCGATCGCTTTATGGTTTTATGTTTTGTCATCTCCGTCATTATTGTTCTTTCTCTAATTATTTTACTTGCATGTGTTTTTCTCCGTCATTGTTCTTTCTCTAATTATTATTCGCTTAGTTTTTCTGCGTTTATTAGTAAAACAAATTAAATAAAATAAAACAAAGAAGATGATGGAGAGGATAGTAAAACAAATCCACATTTAACATACATAAACTTAATTAATTGATATATATATATAAACTTAATGCATTGCTAAAAATACAATTCTTAGATGTTCATATAGGGATGCATTCTCTTCTATGATATTCATCCTCTCCTCCTTTGCTATTTGGAGGTTTCGTTCCACTGATGCAATATCTTCATATAGCTGCATTATCTGCGGCTCTAACAAGCCATTTTTTTTGGCGTCCTTGAGTGCGATCCGAGCATCCTCAAGGAAGAGCATGTACTTCCTCTCGATTTCCTGCAAGCGGCGTATGAAACTTTTGTTGTACTCGGTCATAATGCATGATAAACGAATGGTATCATTCATTATTGAACGAAGTTTGGAGTTTATTAAGTTTTAAAGATTTAGGGTTTGGAGTTTAAGGTGGAGATAGTAATATAATGGATTGGTTATTGAGATAGTGGAATGAATTTATAATTAGTAATGTGTCATTTGAGTTGTTTTTTAATTAATATGTTTAGGGTTTGATCCTTCAATTAATACGAATTTTGTTTAGGAAGTTGTGCCATATCCCTGCTTCAAATCTTATAACCCTTCGCATTCCATATATTGTGTCCTTTCATGCAGGGATTTTGGCAGTAATAATGCATGCATCTAGTAATATATAATTAATTAATTGATGCAGGAGGGATTTTGGCAGTAATGCTTTGTATTTTTATTTTTTTTAAAAACAATAACAACGGTTATTTTAAAAAACCCCGTTGTCTTTAATTAGTTATAATAACGGTTTTTTCTATTGTAACCGCTGTTATAACTTTCTCACCAAAAACTAGTCACACTTTGCACAAAGGTTTTTTCTATTGTAACCGTTGTTATAACTTTCCCACCAAAAATTAGTCACACTTTCCACAACGAATGACTCGTAACGACAACGGTTTTTAACCGTTGTTAATAGTTTTCACAACGGGTTTCTTAAAAAAATGAACCGTTGTTAAAACCTTTAACAACGTCCGCCTTTAAAACGTCCGCTTTTTTATATAACAACGGTCTTTAACCGTTGTTATACCCTATATCTGTAGTAGTGTTACGACGGCCTAGAAAAGCGTGTTGTTTGAAATGCAACGGTCGGTGAAAGACCAAGGTTTCAAATGGCCATTATAAGGGCGCAAAAGGGTGTTTTAAAAGTTTGAAATGACACGGAAGGACTTATGATCACATAACACTTAAGCACTCGCAGTTTCATTATATTATGCAAAATGCTGACATGGGTTTTAGCTTAAAAGGGTGGGTTACACACCAAGCAATCAAACCCCAATTTTTGATAGAGATACCAATCCAAAAAAAATGGGTAAGGAGGGTGCCTTAGCCTCGTGCTCGGTGGTGATGAAAGCTCTTTGACGAAACAGAAATGTGTAACGTCAACGGTATGTTTGACTCAATCGCGATTCGAAATACGGGGATGAGAAAAATTACGCCGACAAGACGAGCCAATTGGTCGAATAGGGTTAGGTTGTGGGCCCGGACACGGAACCCGACTATGACCGTAATATCAATTAATGCATTTCAACCAAGACCTCGTTCGAGTCTCACCATCTAGGGATCACAAAGACACAAGTGTCCTAGTTTTCCCCAGCGGAGTCGCCAATCTGTGGACATGGCCCACCTGCAACGCCCTACCGATCTGCAGGACGCGGCTGCGGTCTTTTTGAAATCCACGCTCGGCGGCGTAAAAATGCTTTCGACCGAATCGTTTTAGATCGGTCGGTTTCCTCGCGGCAAGGTCTCGAAATGATGCAAGACATGTTCAGAGTCGCCACCAAGCATTTGTGGGATGCTTGGAACCCGTTCGAATCCACTTTATACCTAGGTAAACCAAGGCAAAAAGCGGTGTTTGACATAGGTACTAAAGATATGGAATCGTCCCTCTTTAGCATCCTATCCCTAGAATGACTCTCGTACACCCTGGATAAGGTCCTCCACTATCAAAAGTTTCTGAGTAAGAGGTGAAGGTACGTATTGGGAAGCCCTTTAATCGGACACCCAATCCCGCCCGCGGTAGCGGCCTCTACTGATCGATCTTGGTTGGTTAAATGCAAAAGTTGATAAAACGGGTAAATGCATGAATGCGTATCCACAAGTTTTAAACCTAACATGTGAGTTTTCTATGTCTCTTGTTTAATCCAAGTATCAAGTATTTGATGTCAAGTTGGATTTAATGTTGATTCGCATGCAAGACGAAAATTAAACTTCCATTTACCGAGTTAGGTTTATGATGCATAACGTGATCCATTTGTCTTAGTAAGGCATTTTGCAAATATGATGTAAAATGGGCTGATTTGTAATCTGATCCGTCCTGTATTCGATTTAACCGAAGTCAGGATCGTCCTAGACAAGTCCTGGAAGGAAACAGGGTCTGCATCCGGTAGCCTACATTGGCGCGAGCCATCAGGCGATGCAAACGGGCCCGTCCTGATTTGAAAATGAGAAAATGAGTGGCCTGTTTAGGCGCGGGTCGATAGACGATTGTAGGACATCTTCTGACCATTGAAAAGGTTTATAAAATGGTTTGAAAAGAGGGTTTTTGAACCAGTCTTGATTTTAAAAGGTCGTTCACACCGCTTTTTTGTTGATGTGAAGAACGAGACTTGAATAATTGTCATTACTTTGACAATATTCGATGTCGGGCCCGGTCTTGCAAGCTTGACATGAATAGTTTTGAAATTGATTATGAACTAATTGTTTTAAGTTCATTTGTTTGTAATTAGTCAATGTTTATCATCGTACTCGGATTAAAATCCGACATCATATGTAGAACCAAGGATGATTTTGTATTTATGACTAAGGCATTTATTTTGAAAATGTAAAGAAATGAAATAAAATCTTTAAAATGCCTTTTATAATATAATTAACCAAATATTATCACTGATACACGGATTAAACCATCATGGTATTAGGAACCAAGGGTGAAAAATGTTTTATGGTTAAAAGTTTATCATAAAAATGATTTGAAGTATTTGAAATGGTAAAACTGATTACAAATATGAAATGAAAATAAAGGGGAAGAAGAGACCAAACACGGCTGGATTAAGGCCTGAGAGGAGCTTTAGGCGCCAGCCTGTCTGCTATACAAGAAGCCCATGTCTCGGCCAAAAATCCGGTTTTGGCTCATTTATCCCATATTTGGACCATGTTATGCATGTTTTAGCATGTTACAGTCATGAAACAAATGAAAAACATGATAGAAGTGAATTTTTACACCCTCATACTTACATGCTAGGCTTAGGACGAAAAATCGACGAAAGTGTATCAACTTGTTTGGTCGGAAAACTCCGTTTGAAAACTGTTTTAACAATGTAAAATAGTGTTTTAAGTTTAGTGATGGTGTAGCTGGTCGAGATGGTCGGTCAACTGATTTAATGCACGATGACGGTACCAAACAATGTGTATGGATTGTGTTTTCGATTGGTAGGTCGGAAACACGTGTTGGTTTGTGACTTGAGAAGTCGAGTCTAAAATTTTAAGAGAGAAGTGAGGGGCGGACACTCGCGTGAGGTGTTATGGTGTGTGAAAGTGGGTATTTATGGATAAATGGGTGGTTGTCTGCGTTTTGAGTGACGTGGCCGTATGGGCTGCTCGAAGAGGCACGAGCCAATTCGCGAGTCTTCGAGGTGTCTTGTAACTATCCCGCAATTGTAATCATGATTTCGTCTATCTAATGTTTTGGATGAACTTGATTTGTACTTGGCCATGAAGCATTCCGGGAAATACTTAACATGGAAGTCTTGAAAAGTTTTGTTTTTTGTGTTTGACTCGGTTGGACTCGTTGTTGGAGTCAGGATTTGATTTTTGAGTCGATTTTTGGACCGGTGTCGATTTTGACTCTAGTTTGTGTCATTGCGACTCCGTCGTCATGCATTAAACACTCCAGGTACTTTTGAAAACTTTTGAAATGTATTATTTTCGAAATTATTTTATGTTTTTCGACGTATAGTTGTACAAAACTGTCGATCAAACGCTGCGATTCCTAAGCATGTTGTAGTCCGATAATCATCGGGTGTTTGTTGGAGAATCAACTTATACTGGGTATCTACAATAAGTTCCTGAGAATGAGGAAGATATCTGGTTTTATTCGGCTTGTTCTTAGCTCTATGGTATGTGATGTTCAGTAAAGGGTATGACATACAAGAAACATTTGCAGGCATGAAGGTTATGTGATCAGACTTGAACAACTAATCCAAGATGTTAAATCGGACTGCAAATTAAGGATGCAAGGATTGAGAATTGGCTATATTCAGCATGCTGATAAAATATGGTGTAGTAAGTTAGGGTTAATGAAATTGTTATTAAGGTGTTAATGGCTATGTAATAGGCAGACTGTGTAGTGTAAAATGGTGCTGCTGAGCCCTCTTTGTTAGAGGACTTACTCAAATGGTGGTTTGTATTAGTGATTGCCACTTTTCAAGGGGCTTGATTTTAATGCAACTTACATTCCCACCAAAACAAATGTGGTGTTGACTAAGGATGCACTCTATATTATTTGTATAATCACATTTCTTAATTTTGATATATGAAAAAAAACTTTTATTCACCTTTAAAACAAACAACGTTCCCAAAATTATTTTTGAAAAGAAATAGTCAGGTGTTTCATGTGTGAGTTTGTTTTTCCTCTCTATTACGCAGATTAGAGAATATCATTATAATTGTGGGTTTATCCTTGGGATAACTGATGTGACTCGTATTTACGCACATTTAGTCCCTTACCTAGGCTCGATCCTATGCTTTCTAGCACGCATTAGGGTCGTTTCTTATCTTTAGCTTCCTATTATTCATAATCTATGAGGTTTTGTGCCCTTAGTAGGGGAGGAGCGCTAGCTTTGCTTAAATGGAGCAAAACGGAGCTAAATTGATCACATCTAACGACCAAGCAACAAAGAGGAGACCAGTACTAAAAGCCTAAGTCAATAAAACAAGTAAATGGGCAATGATAAAAGAGCCCCACGATCCCTAAAGGATCCCCACGAGTTAAGTGGCAGCCAAATGAAAGAAGAAGCAAAACTGCCGTCAGGATGGGCTTCCCAAAGCTCAGGACAAGCGTCCCAATGTTAAGGACGGGTGTCCTTAAAGCAGGATGGGCATCCCTAAGTATAGGATGAGCGTCCATCAAAGGAAGATCGTGCATTCCATGCCGGGACTTGCAAGGCGTTGGACTTCATTTAAGGGGCTTAATCGTCATTTAAGCCCTTAGTTAACCTAATACTTGTACTTAGTATAAATACTCCCTTGTAATATTAGACTAACACCAAGATATTTTAGTAGATTCGAGACTAATTAAAAATCTATTAGCTTAATTACACTTTAATCCTTCCTTAATTATTGTTCAAGAACTCTTAGATCTAGTTGGGTAATTGAAGATTATTTGGGTTTATTGAAGAATTGACAACTATTCATCATCAATCAAGTTTTATTCTATTATTTTTTTCTTTCCATTTTGTTCATCATAAGTTTGGTACAATTCTTTACTCTTTACTTAATCCTTCTTTATTGCTTTACTCTTCCATCATGTTTATACTTGTTAACATGATTGGCACCATTGTTAACATGTTCACCATGATAATGAGTGAGTAGTTCCCTAACTAGGGTTAGTGGGTGATTAGGGGAGTTAATCATGGGGTAGATCTATACTTAATAAGTTCATATGAAGACTTGAAAGATATAAACCAACTCAAGGCTTGTTAGACCATGCATATGGTTGAGTAGGGAGATTTAAGTTGATGTAGGTGTTGTAAAGTTGTGACCGACTCGTCTCCGAGATACAAAACTCCCTACTAATTGCAAGATATAAAATAACTCGATTTCATTACAACAATAAATTGCTTGCATCTACGTAACTTATTTAAGTTATCTCATTATGATTCCCCTTTGAACCCGTGACACCCTAGTGCCTTTAATCAATTGCTTACATCCCCATTTACTTACCTTGCTTTGCTTTCCATTTGTTTACATTTCCTTTGTTAAGTAGTTTAGATTACATTCTCAACTCAAACCAAATTGTGACACTAAGGCATAATTACTTGCATTTGATAGCTTAATTCAATACCCGACCCTTGGGATCCGACCTCTACTTGCCGCACTACTAAGAGTAGTTTGTCGAGATGTTAGGCCCAAATTCTGGATATGGGCCGAGCCAGGGAAACGGGTCAGGAAGCAGAATAATCAGGAGGCGGAAGCATGGAGGCGCGTAAGGAAGACTTGGACCCGGATTAGGATGCTCACATATTCTCGGGTAAAATAAGGAAATCCTAGTCATTACCATACTTCGAATAAGGAAAGTCCAATCTTATACCAATTCGAAATACTTGGCGAGAAAGCAAGGAACCCTAGGTGGGAGAGCTTCACTATATAAGGGGCATCAACGCAAGACCAAAGGATCATCCAAAAATACACTAGAGAACCCTAGCCTCCGAGATAGATAAATATCGTCTTACATTGTACTTTCCACCGAATTATAGTGAAAATATTGGTTGGATTCCGTCTCCCCCCGCGGTTGATTCCCATATCGGGTTTTCCGCATAACCAAAATCGCTTGTGTCCTTTATTTACGTTTACATTCAATTCATCGTAGCACACAAAACACTAACATCTACAAGTCGTTATATTGATTAGGCATTAAGACCACTTTAACCCTAAATTGGTAGAAATTTTCCAAAATAGTTTGGCGCCCACCGTGGGGCATAGTGGTCATCTCCATTAATCATTATACGAAGAACAGTAGCATGTCAGGACAACCAGAAGAAAATCCGAGCAAGACAGACGGCTTTCCTGCAACGCGAGCACCACCTCCTTCCACAGCAGCGCTACGCACAACCCCATCGCAACCACCAAAAGTTGTACCTACACAAGGAACAGTTCCAGTGCCAACTATCAAGCAAAGCCATAGTTCCCAGACAGCAGTGAATCCACAGAAAACTAAATGGGCGCAGGCAAGAGACCCGGGTGTTGGCCAAGGTAAACAAAGGATGGGACAATCGGATAATGGAGGATAGTCCAGGCACCAGGATCTGGCTCCACTAAGTCCTACCAGCATCATGATAAGTGAACTAGATACTCTGGCGAGGACCATCAGGACAATGCATTTTGAAAATAGGAGCATGAGATCTTAGATGGAAGCACATAACAATCTCCTCTGGGCCCAGATTGATGAGCTATGACAGCAAGCTACCAGTCCAGCGACTTGGAGAGGGGATGTAAGATTCAGAGGAGCGTCAGCAGGAGACAGTGAAAGGAGGCAGGCACACCTGCTACTGCAAGATGTGGTAACTCGGCTAGATATGGAAACCACACCACAACAGAGGAGAGGCTTGATTCCACCGGGATTGGGAGCACTAACACCGAATTATGAGGCAGCACGCCAGGAACCAACACTCATGTGAAGTACTTTGGCGCAGGTATAGGAGAACGCCAACAGGGCAGGTTGATATCCGCGGCCTCGCCAGCCATACAACCAGCCCTAAACAGGTCGGAATATGCGTGGGTAAGCAGCTTAGGTCCAGCAACAACGCAGATGCACGCACCAACAGCAACCGGACTGATGGATCTCGCAGGAGCTACGGATCTGCAACTGCAGTTGCACCAGCAACTAACAGGAAGAGAAGCCTATATAGAGCAGCAGTACCAGAAACTACGTAGCCTTCTCTAGAGAGTCCTAGGAATGCTGTCACCCATGGAGATGGCAACGCCAGACAGCTATGCTGATTCGCCCTTTACTAACGCTATAGCTACCGTGGCTTTGCCAAAAGGGTTCAGCGTCCCGACAATGAATATTTTTTATGGGACCACAGATCCCTGTGATCACATCAGTCAGTATAAGCAAAAGATGATGGTGACTATGGCAACATGGGTCTCTAAAGAGGCATGTATGTGTAAAGGGTTTGGGTCAACCTTGTCGTGAGCAGCACTACAATGGTCTGTTAGTCTACCCAACAAATCTATATCCTTATTTGCTGACCCGGTAAACGCATTCAACCAGCAATTTGCCAGCAGCCGAAGGACTCCGAAGCGGCAAAGTGATCTTTACAGGATCGTCCAAGAAATTGGGGAGTCAATCAAGGACTACGTTACCAGGTTCAACGCAGAAAAAGTTGCCATACGAAGTTGTGACACGTCAACCGAAATTAATGCCGTCAGGCAAGGCTTGGATAAAGATTCAGATATATATAAGGAGTTACAACAACTTGTATTTATAATAAATTATTCAATCTGTTTCAATTGTTTCGTAAACAATAATTTAATCAAAGTAATAAAACGATTCGATTACTTAGACCGTATCTTATTTAATCGAATTACAATAAGATACGTAATTGTACTCACCAAATCATCCGTCAATTTTAAGCAATTTAATTAACTCGTATTGGCATACGATTAATTAAATAATCATGTAAGAGCATTACCCTATAGATATGACCTTAGGGGATCAAGTGATCACCACCGTCGTACGACAGTAATGTCAAACTCTAGTCAGCCAATCATTACCGATATGTGTGGACCAGTTGACTAAGAAATATTACTTTCCCTCATGTATTCTTAATATGAGATTTAAACATTTGATCTCAATATGATCAACAATGCGATCACATTATTGTCGGAGACACTCCAACATAAGGTACCTAATCATCGAGGGTCCAGCCACTTATAATGTTATCCTGAGGAGACCATGGCTGCATCAAATGAAGGCAATCCCCTCAACATACCATCACTGTCTCAAATTCCCAACTCTATAGGCCGTAGTCAAAGTGAAGGAGATCGCGAGGAATCTAGAAGTTACTATAAGCAAGCCCTAAAAGCCACAACCAAGCTTCCCTTATAGCAATTACAGGACCGGGGAACCTCGGAGGAATACAAGGAGCCACCCTCAGAGGAATTAGATCAGGTCCACCTGGACGAGGCGCACCGGGACAGAGCAGTATCAAATGGAGCAACCTGTACTGGAAATCTATGAGATCAGCTAATTCAATTTTATATTGAGAATATGGACTATTTTGCTTGGTCCCACAATGATATGGTCGTCATAGATCCATCCATCATCTCACACAAGTTAAGCGTGAATCCGGGCTGTACCCCAGTGCATCAAAAGAGAAGAAAATTTGCGGCAGAACGGAATGATGTTATCAACAAGGAAGTAGACAGCGTCCTGGCAGCGGGAAAGATTAGGGAAGTCACCTACCCTGACTGGCTCTCTAATGTAGTAGTAGTGCCTAAGAAGAATTGAAAGTGGAGGGTGTGTGTAGATTTTACAGACCTAAATAAAGCTTGTCCTAAAGATCCGTTTCCACTACCACATATCGATGCAATGGTGAACACCTTGGCTGGACATGAAGTGCTCACCTTCCTACATGCTTGGAGTGGTTATAATCAGATTAAGATGCAACCACAAGATCAAGAGAAGATGAAATTTATGTCGGAACGAGGCATATACTGTTACAATGTCATGCCCTTTGGCCTGAAAAACGCTGGCTCCACCTATCAGCGCCTAGTAAACAAGATGTTCAAACAGCAGATAGGGAAGACCATGGAGGCATATATAAATGATATGGTAGTTAAGTCGAGGAAAGCTGGTATGCACATAGAACACTTAGCGGATACCATCAAAACGTTAAGGGAATATAAGATGAAGCTTAATCCATCCAAGTGCTTATTTTGGGTGTCCTCCGGGAAGTTCCTAGGATACATTGTAACTCAGAGGGAGATTGAAGCCAGTAGGTAGCATATCAAGGAAGTCCTTCAGCTGGAGTCACAACAGAGGCCAAAAGATGTGTAGCGGCTAGTAGGAAAAGTGGCAGCCTTAAGTAGATTCGTCTCACGAGCCTCGGATAGATGCAAACTGTTCTATGATATACTAAGGAAGAGCCAAAAGTTCGAGTGGACGGAAGAGCACGAGAAAGCATTCAAAGAACTCAAGTGCTACATAAGCACACCACCACTATTGGCGAAGCCAGAGCACGGAGGGCCACTGTTCCTATAACTATCAGTTACAGAAGCAGCGGTAAGTGTTGTTCTGGTCAAAGAGCAAGAAGGGATGCAGCATCTAGTATACTATATCAGTAATTCTCTGCTTCCTGCAGAGACCGGGTACACACATTTTAAGAAATTAGTCTTAGCTCTGGTCACTGCTTCGTACAAACTACACCCATATTTTGCATCTCATACTATTCATGTCGTAACTAATTACCCACTAAAAACGATCATGAGAAAGCCTGAATTATCCGGAAGAATGACCAAGTGGTTGGTACACCTAGGTGGATATGATTTACAATTTGAAACTAAGATGGCGATCAAGTCCCAAGCACTGGCAGATTTTGTCTCAGATTTCTGTCCCGCTACCCATGTGGAGGCTGAAAAGGGGATGTTGACATTACTAAGGGACCAGGAAAGTGGGACATAGACCCTGTACATAGATAGAGCCTCGAATGCTCGGGGAGCAGGAGTAGGTCTGGTCCTCCGGTCACCAAAGGGGGATATGATGGTACATGTAGTCAGGTGTGAATTCAAAGCAACTAATAATGAAGCTAAGTATGAGGCACTTATACTGGGGATGCAAATGGCACAGGGGCTGCAGGTGAGGAACCTGAGAGCATACAGTGACTCATTGCTTGTGGTGAACAATGAATACGTCGCGCGTGATTCGAAGATGATAGCCTACTTGAAGGTAGCCACGAAGCAGAAGCTGAAGTTCCGGTCTTTCAAAATTACTCAGGTGCCAAGGGATCAGAACGTGGAGGCAGACGCTCTAGCCACGTTGGGAGCCACCTTCCAGCCCACAGAACTCTCCAATATACCAATTACTCATGTGTTAACTCTAGCTATACAGAAAGAGTTAGAACGAAATCAGCCAGGGGAAGCAACGCATGTGACACACGTAAATAGAATAGGAATCCTGGTATCAGATGAAAACCAGCAGGTGGGTTCAGATTGGAGAAAACCTTATATGGAGTGGCTGAAAGATGGAAAACTCCCAGAAGACAAGAAAGAAGCACAGAGTTTCAGGATCAAGGCTTCCAGATTCGTGCTAATAGATAACGTGTTGTTTAGAAGATCTTTGGCAGGACCTTATCTCAGGTGTCTGAATAAAGAGGAAGCTAACACAGTACTGCAGGATGTACATAGCGGAGAATGTGGGAATCACGCTGGTGGACAAAGTCTATCTAATAAATGTTAAGGCAGGGGTATTTCTGGCCTACTATGAGGGCAGACGTTGTAAACCACGCCAAGCGTTGTGACTCGTGCCAAAAGGCAGCCCCAGCAATTCATCAACCAGCAGAACCAATGCATCTGATCATCTTCTTGTAGCCATTTATGATATGGGGAATGGACATAGTGGGGAAGCTACCCAGGGCTCTAGGGAACAGAGTATATATGCTTGTCATAACCAACTATTTCTCAAAGTGGATTGAAGCTGAAACAATGACAGAAGTAAAGGACTCTCAGGTTATCTCTTTTATAAAACATAACATCATCAGCAAGTTTAGAATACTATCTGAAATCAAATGCGACAATGGATCCCAGTTTATATCTCATAACACTGAAGGGTTTTGTTCACGTTGGAATATAACGCTGAGGAAGTTTGCTCCTCGTTACCCACAGACAAACGGCCAAGCAGAATCCAGCAATAAAATCATGGTGGAGAACCTCAGGAACCGGCTGAAGGAGCTAGGGGGTAAGTGGGCAGACGAGTTACCACTAGTACTCTGGTCAGACAGGACGACACCAAAGGTAGCAACGGGGCAGACGCCATTCAGCCTGGTATTTGGGGCAAAAGCAGTAATTCCTTCGGAACTTCCGGTACCAACACACAGATATGGCTGCCAAATAGCAGAGCAGAATCAAATCGAAATGACCAGGAGCGTGGACAAAGTTGACGAGCTAAGAGAAAGGGCTTACATACGCATGACATCATACAAGCAATCTGTAGCCAGAACGTATAACAAGAATGTCAATGTGAGGACCCTTGCGGTAGGGGACCTGGTACTTAGAAGGGTATTTGAAAATACCAAAAATCACAAGGCATGCAAGTTTGCTTTACAAATGGGAAGGACCATATCAGGTCGAAAGCATTGTCAGGAATAGGGCATACAGGTTGATGACCATGCAAGGTCAGATCTTGCACAAACCCTGGAACATTTGCCATATGAAACAGTACTTTGTCTGACAATGTGCTAAAACCTTAGTGTACTGAGGACCTTTCAAAAGTCCATGAAGCAAAAAAAAAAATATTTCAAAAAACAAAAAAAAAGGGGGTGGGGATAATATATTCTTTAGGTTATGGTTAGTTTTTGACGTTTAGTTGTTTTTATTTTCATTAGTTTTTTGAGCAAATTGAGTCGTTTTTAAAACCAAGTAGTCCAGGCTGTTGTTTCCTGGATCCAGCTGTTGCCTTGGAACACCATGAGATAACACCAGGTAATTTGTACTGCTTGAGAATTTTGTGCTTCAAGAAGAAAGGCTTTGAGTACTAACATTGGTTAATTGCCAGGCACATTATACTTTGAGGGTCCAACCCCTGTGATTTGGGCTACGAGACGTTGCTAAGTCAACCACATGGAGGGTGTACGGTCTGGAGGTAGCAGGGCACGGCGATACAAAGACCACCTGCACCTCACCGTTAATCCCAGATAAAACCGTAGCTACGATGTGGGTACTAAAATCCCGGGGCCATATACATAGGTGCATGCATGAAAATACAAACACTGGAACCACAAGGAATGCAACATTCCTTGTTAACCGGAAAAGGACAATGAGAGGTACGTTTTAACTAGCTATCCTATTGATAAAATATTTTACATCATGGGTAAAATATTTTATCAAGCATCTGCCACCAGGGGCAGAGGTTGGGTACCTGGAACCAGGTCAGCCTCCTGGAAAATCAAAACTGGGAACTAAGCCCCAGACCATAAAGGCACACAATAAATAAACACGGAGTATAGTAAAAGGGGCATATGAGCTAGGCCGAAAGGCAATTCAAAATAAGGGCAGCTGCTACCCATAGCAGGTGCCAAAATAGTTTCAAGCCTGTATACCGGTAGGCGCAAGCAAACATACAACTAAAGAGTTTTAAAAAAAAGTATAATTACAAAACTTTCACCACAGAGGGCCAAGTCCCCAGAAATATGAATAAAATTTTTTAAGAGAGGTCAATCCTCTCAACAGTAGCATCCTGACTTTTGCCTTGCTCCGTCTGCTCATTTGATGCATGTACCTGATCAGCCCCAGCAGCCATTGTAGCATCACCACCAACCGCCTGTGCCAGGATCTCCTCTACAGCATTTTGCCTCAAAGATAGTTCCAGAGATGTCCATGGCAAGGAATTCAGGCTCAGGATTGGCAACCTCAGCATCAGCAGGGAACAAAGCGCTTAAGTCCATACCATTGGGGAAAGCACGGGAAAATTCATCCTGCTCCTCCTCCAGGTTCCAGGAAGTGTGCCTCCCCTCAGTGTAAGCCCGGATGCAGTCAATCCTCCCTTCGAAGGCGGTGTAGGCTCCCACATTTCTGGCCAGTACAGTCATCTCTTCAGCACGAGCCTCAGCCTTGGGCAACCCAGTGGTCAGAACACGGTTAGCCTCCTGCGTCTTAGCAAGCTGGTCCTTGGCTACCTCCTTCTCCCTTTTGGCCGCATAGAGCCTCTCCCTCAGTTTAGCACAGGTGGCCGTAAGATCCTTGTTCTTCCCCACAGACGCCAGGCATTCAGTCTTAGCTCTCTTCAACATCTTACGGAGGTAAAGAGACGATTGTAGAGCCCGGGGCACATAAGGAGGCTATCAGTCTGAAAGTTAGTTGAAAATAATAAAAGCAGGGGATAAAGGCAGCAGGAAGCAGACGTACAAGAAAGCATTGTTCAGAAGCCAGGTCGGTCATCTCTTGGGGGTCAGTCTCATCAAACATCTGGGTGCAGGTTGGTGTCAAGAGCCGCTCTAATGAGGGCCAGTAGTCGACACGTTTTGCGTCCCTAAAGCCAGCAGGAAGAAGAATCAGCTGATCATCAGCGCGAGTTGGGGAACCAGGGGCATGGGATATGGGAGTAATCTCGATAGGCTCAGGAGTAGGTTTGGCTGCAGACCTCCTCTTCGAAGAAGCATGCGAAGGGGTGTGCTCAGCAATCCTCTTCCTAGCGTGGCGCACCAGGATCTCAGAGGCTGTTGAACGTATACTTCCTGTAAAGAGCGCCAGAAGACAGATATAAGTTTACAGGTAAATGGCTGCTAGAACAAGGAAGAGTCAGAAATAGACACTCACCAGAAGACATGGTTTCTTCAGCAACAGGGTTGTCGAGGCCAGAGAGTAGTGCAGGGAACGTCCTTTGTTCTTCAGGTATAAAGAAGAGCTTGGCAACGGAGGTGTCCCCGTCCTCAGACTTTCCAGGGTTTTTGAGTTCTGCAATGATTCACAGGGTAAGAAAGGTAAGTAGCAGAAGAAATAAGAGAAAGGGACATGTAAGCATACTTACTCTTGGTCAGGATCCAATGCTCAAAGAGGTAGTCGGCATGCAGAGGAATGGAATCAAGCTTGATGTAAAAGAAACCCTCGTTCCAGCCGTCGTCTTTGGCTTTGGCCGCAGACTCAAGGAAATTTTCAGTGTTCTCCATGGCCCTGAAAGTATATTGGCCATTCCCAAGTGACCGACACTCAAAACCTGTGGGCCAGATCTGAAAGACCGATCTCAGCATCTAAGCTATTGTTAAGAGCGGCGGTGGATAGAAGGATTATCTATGCATATTGAAAAATTTGAGCCATGGGAAGAGAGTTCAAATGAATAAACTCTTGAATCATATAGGGAAAAGGAAAATGGAGACCAAGGGTAAAAGGGTACGTGTACAAGCCGATCCACCCCTCACGAGAGGCGTCAGCTTTCTGACCGGGGCCAGGCATGTGAATCACCACATCATCACCTAGACCAAGGAAAGCTCTGGTTCTTAGGATGTCACTCTCGGTTAAGATGGAGTCGCAAAAGTGTGGTTTTTTTAGGATACCTAGGGAAGGGAAGGTGTCATGCTCAACGAGATCGACGGTGGCAGATGAGGAGGCGGCGAAGCGAGTTTTTTCCATAATAAAATTGAAGAAAAGGGAGAAATGAAAGTCCGTTGGAGACGAGAGGGGAGGGCGGCGTTGACGGCGAGGGGAAAACGAGGAGGAGTTTTGGAGAATCGAGGTTTTGAGGGTTTTGAGGAGTTGAAATGATTGAAGAGAGAGAGTAAGGGAGACGGATTAGATTAAATAGGAAGAGTTGTTGGGGGTTTGAAATGTGGAAATTAAAGGATTGGAAAAGAGTATGCGGGAAGTCATTCAACGGTACATTGTAATTTCTCGCTCAACTATGAAGAGGTGATTTTCGCGAAAAATTCGGGGCAAACTGGTAGGCCCAAATTCTGGATATGGGCCGAGCTAGGGAAGTGGGTCAGGATGCAGAATAATCAGAAGGCGGAAGCAGGGAGGCGCGTAAGGAAGACTTGGACCAGGATTATGATGCTTACATATTCACGGGTAAAATAAGGAAATCCTAGTCATTACCATACTCTGAATAAGGAAAGTCCAATATTATTCCAAATTCGGAATACTTGGCGAGAAAGCAAGGAACCCTAGGTGGGACAGCTTCACTATATAAGGGGCATCAACGGGAGACCAAAGGATCATCCAAAAATACACTAGAGAACCCTAGCCTCCAAGATAGAGCAATATCGTCTTACATTGTACTTTCCACCGATTTATAGTGAAAATATTGGTGGTATTCCGTCTCCCCCCGCGGTTGTTTCCTATATCGGGTTTTCTGCGTAACCTAAATCGCTTGTGTCCTTTATTTACGTTTACATTCAATTCATCATAGCACACAAAACACTACCATCAACAAGTCTTTAAATTGATTAGGCATTAAGACCACTTTAACCCTAAATTGGTAGAAACTTACCAAAACACGAGATTATAAATATTGTTTGAGGGCTTAGACGACAAAGTACCATCAAAATGGCGCCGTTGTCGGGGACGGTGTTCCATTGAATTATTATCAATCATTGTTTTTAGTTGTGTCTTTCTTTGCCTTAGGAAAAACATTTCCTCAAGATACTTCTCACCTTTTTTTCTTAGTTTACATTGCAAGATGGACCTTACAGATTGTTATGTAGAGGATCATGTGGGCTCTACTCTCATCGAAGACCCTTTGGAAGCAAGTGAGGCCAACGGTAAACATTGGGCATTAGAAGAAAATCTCCTTGAAGCCTCTCTAGCCAGCAAAGATGTAACACCCCCATTTATTTAAGAGCCTTTACTAGGCTTTCCTAGATAAATGAACGTGTTACCATCTCATTTACCTGAGGTAGTGAATACAAAGGTAAACGAAACCACAGTACTTTAAATAAATATAATGTTTAAATGGCCTTATTACATAATCCAAAATAAGTAATTAAATTATAAAATACAATTGCAGCGGAAAACTAAATAATACGAATAATAAATATTGTTTGTTCTTCTATGGTGATCTAGACAGCTAAGTAAATGCCATATCTTCTCGCCCTTCAGCTCCCCTTCTAAGCCTGCTCAATTACCTGAAATCAATCTGCTCCCCAATTATTGGTTCATCACAGGTGTTTAACGAATACACGGTCAACCCAACGGTTGAGTAGGAATATCTAAACAACAAGAACAGTACAACAATAATACAGAATAACATGTAAATGATCAATCCCGATCACAACTCCAAATCTCCACACATCCTCCATACACAACCCGAGTCACCCATATAAATAACCCGAGACACCCTTATCAATAACCCGAGACACCCTTATAAACAATATCAACATAAATCCCGAGACACCCTTTTATATACCGCCACCCGTGGACTGGTTCTTCTTTTTACCCGACACCCTTAGACCGGGCCTTCAAAAATATCAATACAATATACAATATGGATGGTAATAAATTATCAAACACAACATTCAACAATCAAACATCCAATTCCAACTAACCATTACTTAATAAATCACACAAATGCATATTCGAGTTGAGTAGATAACCTACCTCAGCGGCAAATCCAATAAAGCAGTCCAATAAAATAATCAGAAATACTCCACTTCAAAACCGTCACCTAAACGAATATTATAATATAATTATTAATTATTCAATTCATTAGAATAATTTAATTAATTGCAATTTAGTTTAATTAGTTAATTTTCCGTGTAACAATTACGTAACCCGACCTATTAATTTATTGACACAAACCAACCATACACACTCCATGGCCATACAATCCCGTATAACCAGATGAAAGACAAAGCAGAGACCACGACATGCCAAAATAACGAGTTCCAAACCCCTCACCATGACCAGCCGATTGCGACACTCCTAGCCACCGACACCACCACCCAATCCTACCACGCTCTAGCCTGTACCACGGCCAACCCCGACAACCCTTAACCACCACCTGAAACCTCCTATACACGCTGTGAAAACACGCCCTAAACAACCCCCGAATACCCGACATGAGAACAACGTAACTTAACCAACTCACCATCCTACCGCCACCATGACCACCCGTGGCCACCACCGTGGTCTCCCTTGACCCACGGTGGTTCCACCACTAGCTACAACCCCACACAATAGCCTAAAACGACACACAAAACATAAACAACCAAAACCCGTTTCAACCACCACAACCCGACTGACCACCGTACCAACCACCACCTCAAGCCACCCCGACAACACCATTAGGACCGCCTATTGCCGAGCTATCCAGCCACCCAAGTCCCGTGTTTATTCGTCCAACCAATAAGTCACAAAACCCGCCTTAAATCCATGACAACCACAACTTTAGACGCGAAATTCGCCTCCCACGGTGGTCGACAACAGCCACGACAGGCCCACTATCATCCCCACAGTCAAGGCCAACTAATGAGGGTAACGACACGGTCTACAATGGTCCATACGGAGTTTGAACGATAATTTAATTAAATACGATTATATAAACATAAATTGAGACGGTCTTACCTTGAGACAACAATAATTGGATGAATTCTCTTATTTTCTTTCCTTAGATGTTCCTCTCCCTTGCCTTAGATCAATTATTGTGTTTTTATGTTTTTGTATGCTTATGGGTAGGTATAATAGCTTATTTATATAGGTGTGGGAAGGAAAGAGGGAGGAAGTTTCCTTAAAGCAAATACCTTTATTTTTCCTTTTCTTTTTAATTACTCCCATATTAGTATTAGTAATAACTTACAATTACAATCCCGACTATATACTCAACATACACGGCTTACCCGTGCCCACGACCCACATTTCGTCCGTTTTAATTATTTTATATTTTATTTCCGTCTTACAAATTTATTATCCAATTAATTAAATTATTAAATATCATTTAAAACATATTTTAGTATAATTCTACCTTCTAAAATTCGGGGTATTACAGTCTTCCCTCCTTAAAAAGAACTTCGTCACGAAGTTCACCAAATACCCAAACAACAGAAATAATATCCCAAATAAATTCCAACTAAATTTCTTATTAAATCTCTCACAAGATACTTTTATTATTAAATTATCAGAAAAATGTTATAAAAATACGAGATGTTACATCCTATCTCCTATGAAAAAGGGTTACGTCCCCGTAACCAACTAACTCAAACAAAAAGACTAGGGTACTTTTCTCGCATAGCAGCTTCAGCTTCCCATGTAGCTTCTTCCACCTTATGATTAGACCATAAAATCTTCACTAGAGCAGTCTCACCATTACGAGTCTTTCTCACTTTTCGATCCAAAATCTCCTTAGGCTCCTTAACATAAGATAACTGCTCATCAATCTCAACATGCTCAGGCTCCAGCATATGAGTAGGATCACTCACATACTTCCTCAATTGTGAAACATGAAAAACATTATGCACTCTATCCAAAGCTGGAGGTAATGCTAAACGGTAAGCTACCTCTCCAACTCTGTCTAAGACCTCATATGGCCCAATATACTTCTAACTCAGCTTTCCTTTCTTCCCAAACCTCATCACACCTCTCATAGGAGACACTTTAAGGAACACTTTATCTCCCACAGCATATTCTATATCACTTCTTTTCAAATCTGCATAGCTTTTCTGTCTATCCTGCACTGCACGCATCTTTTGACGAATAATGTGCACTTGCTCCACCATTTCCTTTATCATCTCAGGTCCCAATACAACTGTATCTGCCCTGTCATCCCAACACACAGGACTCCTGCACTTCCTGCCATACAATGCCTCAAAAGGTGCCATTCCAATACTAGCATGGTAACTGTTATTATATGAAAACTCAATCAAATCCAACCTCTCCTCCCACGATCCACCAAACTCCATCACACAAGCTCTCAGCATATCCTCCAAGGTCTGAATAGTCCTCTCAGTCTGACCATCTGTGGCTGGATGAAATGTTGTACTCATTTTCAATTGAGTCCCCATCAAAGATTGCAATTCTTGCCAGAACTTAGATATAAACCTTGAATCACGATCAGAAACAATATCCTTTGGCACACCATGAAGCTTCACCACATTCTTGACATAAGCTTTAGCCAACTCAGCTTTACTCCAAGTATTTTTCATAGGAATGAAGTGAGCTGACTTAGTTAATCGATCCACAATAACCCATATCATGTTATTCCCTCTCTGAGTCTTAGGTAACCCCACAATGAAATCCATCGAAATGCTTTCCCACTTCCATTCAGGCACATCCAAGGACTGAACTTTACCTTGTGGTCTCTTATGCTCTCCCTTCACTCTTTGACAAACCAAACATCTAGCAACAAACTCAGCAACCTTTTCTTCATCTTAGGCCACCAAAAAGTCTTCTTCAAATCTTTATATAATTTATCTCCTCCAGGATGAACAGAATATGGAGTAGAATGAGCTTCAGTTAAAATCTTTCTTTATAATTCCTCATCATCAGGTACACACCATCTCCCATCAAACCTCAAACCACCATCAGTACCAATGTGAAATCGCTTCTTCCCGCCTTCCACCATGGCCTCACCCACGACCTCTCTCCACCGCGCCACTCTCGCATCTCCTGCTTGCTTTTTCCTGATCTCTTCATACAATTCTTGCTCAATGGTCAAATCTCCAATTATATCTCCTTTCCTAATCATAGAAATGCCCATTTTTTCCACTTCTTCACGCAATCTCATCCTAGACATGGCAGTACACAAAGCATGGACATATTTCCTACTAAGTGCATCCACCACCACATTGGCTTTCCCTTCATGATAAATTATTTCCATGTCATAATCTCCAATTAACTTAATCCATCTCCTCTGTCTCATATTTAGCTCCTTCTGAGTATAAATGTACTTTAAGCTCTTGTGATCAGAAAATACCTTAAAAGTAGCTCCATAAAGATAATGACGCCACAATTTCAAGGCAACAACCACCGCTCCCAATTCCAAATCATGAGTTGGATAGTTTGCTTCATACTGCTTCAGCTGTCTCGAGGCATAGGCTATTACTTTCCCATTCTGCATAAGCACACATCCTAAACAATTCTTCGAAGCATCTGTATAAACTTCAAAATTCTCACTGCCATCAGGTAAGGCTAAAATAGGAGCTGTAGTCAGGCGCTCCTTCAGGGTTAGGAATGCCGTCTCACAACTCTCATCCCACTGAAACGTATTCTCCTTCCTCATCCAGGTAGTCAAAGGCTTAGCTATTTTTGAGAAGTCTTTTACAAACCTCCTGTAATAGCCAGCCAACCCCAGAAAACTTCTAATATCCCCCACATTCTTCGGTCTCTCCCACTTGGACACTGCCTCAATCTTGCTTGGATCCACTGACACTCCCTCCTTTGACACCACATGCCCCAGAAAGGCAACCTTCTCTAACCAGAACTCACACTTGCTCAACTTAGCATAAAGATTATCTTCCCTCAGGGTCTGCAACACAATCCTCAAATGCTTCTCATTCTCTTCTTTATTCTTAGAATACACTAGGATATCATCGATAAAGACAACCACGAACTGATCCAAATAGGGACTAAACACACGGTTCATTAAGTCCATGAAGACTGCCGGTGCATTAGTTAATCCAAATGGCATAACAACAAATTCGTTGTGTCCGTACGTTGTCCTAAATGCAGTCTTTGGAATATCTTCGTTCTTAATTCTCAACTGATGGTACCCCGACCTCAAATCAATCTTAGAAAATATTCCAGCCCCACTCAGCTGATCAAATAAATCTTCAATCCGCGGCAAAGGGTAACGATTCTTGATAGTCACATTATTCAGCTTTCTATAGTCAATACACAGCCTCATGCTCCCATCTTTCTTTTTAACAAATAACACAGGTTCTCCCCAAGGTGACACACTCGGCCTCACATAACCCTTATCCAACAACTCCTCCAACTGCTTTTTAAGCTCCTCCAACTCTTTAGGTCCCATCCTATAAGGTGCTTTAGAAATTGGTCCCGCCCCAGGTTTTATGTCAATGCCAAAATCAATATCCCTATGAGGTGGTAACCCTGGAATCTCATCTGGAAACACATCCTGAAAGTCTTGCACAACAGGTATAGATGCCGCACCAGGCACCTCCTCTCGCGTGTCCCTCACATGACACAAGATCAACTCACCTCTCTTCCTCAAACAAGATTTTAAGGTAACTGTTGACATAAGTTTTATTTTTGGTTTAACTACAAATCCCTTATAGGACACTTTTATTCCCTTAGGTCCAGTCAAGGTTACTTTCTTTTGGTGACAATCTATAAAGGCTTTATATTTACTCAACCAATCCATCCCTAAAATTACCTCAAAACCACCCAAAGGAAACTCAATTAAACTGGTCAAAAAGGTAGCTTCCCCAATTTTAACTGACACATCTCTATACACACGACTACAAGGTATGGAATCCCCCGAAGGTATATCAACTAGGTCTTTTATCTCATCATATTCTTTCAACTTTAAAGTCCTAGCATGCTCACTTGAAATAAAAGAGTGGGTAGCTCCCGAATCAAACAAGACAAAGGTAGGCCCAGAATTAACAAGAAATGTACCCGTGACAACATGAGCATCTTCCTCAGCAGCTTCCTTTCCCATCATAAATAATTTTCCACTGCCCTTAGCTCCACTCTGACTAGCTGATGCTGACCCATTCTGTTGATTTCCACTATTCATTATCTTTTGAAAATTATTTCTTTGATTGTTGTTGAAGCGATTTTGATTGGAATAATTGTTGTTGCTCCTCTGATAATTGCCACCACCAGATCTTGGATTATAATTCCCATAATTCTGCATAGGAGTACGATAGCCTCCACTCTGGTTCACATTTACAAAACCCCTTCATTGACTTCCCACATGAACTCTGCAATCAGCAATCTTATGACCCACTTTCCCACATCTAAAGCAAGTAAGCACACCACCTCCCGAAGCTCCTCCTCTGCCGAAACCTCCACGGTTTCCATTCCCATTCTACCCATTGTTGGGGAAAAAAGATCGGTATGGATTCACATTTTGTTTCTTATTCCCAGCATTCTCACTTGCAGCCTCAATCTTTCTCTTCTCACCCTTTTCTTTCTTCTCTTCCTTAAGCATATCTGCAATCCTCTCAGCATGTCCAGCTCTTTGATACACGTCATCCATGTTACTTGGTTGCCCAGCTGCCAGCCCCTTCTTGATAGTTGTGGTCAACCCCTTCTCGAATCTAAGTGCCAACATCTCCTCACTGAAGTTTAAGTCTGCAACATACTCAGATAGCTCCATGAACTTATTGTAGTAGGTCTCCACTGTCATCTCATCTGTCATTTTAAAAGAGTCAAACCGCTCTCATTCTCGCTCTCATTCTCGCTCTTAATATGCTCCTGAACGAACGAAAACATTCATAACCTTCTTGAACCCCGACCACCTCACATAATCACTTCCACTATTTGCAGCAGCCTCTCTCACAGCCTCTTTGTTTCTAGTCCACCACATACCAGCTTTTCCTCTTAGATAATAAGCAGCCTGATCCACTTGCATTTCCGCAGGACACTTCAATAGCTCAAATAAGTTGTCAAATTCTCTGTGCCAATCTCTTAATAAAGAAGGTGCTCCCAAGCCATCATACTTCGTCGGATTGTGCCTCGCAATAGAAGCACTCACTTTAGCTGAATCTTGCACTGACCCCTTGGCTTTCAACGCAGCTGTCAAGGCCTCATTCATAGCAATCAGACGATCAATCTCCTCTTGAGACATAGAAGTGGGTGTAGGTGTAGATGTAGCTTTCTTTGGAGGCATGGTTCTGATGTTAAAGGAAGGAAAATACACACATAAGCTTTTGCTAAGGAATTTAGGCATAAGGTTTTTTAATTAATACACCTACAAACAAAACAACATGTGGTTAACTGGACTGGCCTAAAGCCAGCCAACCATGTGACGCACAACCGTCCAAAACCGCCATACCCACAAACTTATTGCTTAATCATTAAATTACTACACTAATCATGGCTTAGGGATCACATAACCGCATATCACTAGACATAATATTTCTAATTCACACAACATCCATTCATGTAAATTAAAATTAATAATTCCCGCTATTAATTGAAATCAATTTATATAATTTCAACCAAATAATTCAATTCACTATTTGATTCATATTATCACCCAAATTTCAGCACAAATCCCAATAGTTACTCCAATTCTCACGGCCCTAGGCCAAATGCTATCATATATTACTTACCTCAATCCGCGTCCTGCAACAAGGTTAGAAATTTTTATCTTAAGACAGATAATTGACCCTTAAGACAGAAGATATTCTCTATTTACCCCACTCGTTCAATTCACTCAAAGGTGACCGGTTCAAAACTGAAAGGGCCAGAAGTTTGGTGTGAGGGGGCCCCTAACTCATCCTAAGCCTTAAGGGGGCTCCTAACAGTTTCTGCCCGGGTTCATTTTATTAGACTCATCCTAAATTCATTGGGTTCATTTGTTTTAGGACTGAGGAACGTACGCTCTGATACCACTTTGTAACACCCCCATTTATTTAAGAGCCTTTACTAGGCATTCCTAGATAAATGAACGTGTTACCATCTCAGTTACCTGAGGTAGTGAATACAAAGGTAAACGAAACCACAGTACTTTAAATAAATATAATGTTTAAATGGCCTTATTACATAATCCAAAATAAATAATTAAATTAATAAATACAACTGCAGCGAAAAACTAATTAATACAAATAATAAATATTGTTTGTTCTTCTAAGGTGATCTAGACAGCTAAGTAAATGCCATATCCTCTCGCCCTTCAGCTCCCCTTCTAAGCCTGCTCCAATTACCTGAAATCAATCTGCTCCCCAATTATTGGTTCATCACAGGTGTTTAACGAATACACGGTCAACCCAACGGATGAGTAGGAATATCTAAACAACAAGAACAGTACAACAATAATACAGAATCACATGTAAATGATCAATCCCGATCACAACTCCAAATCTCAACACATCCTCCATACTCAACCCGAGTCACCCATATAAATAACCCGAGACACCCTTATCAATAACCCGAGACACCCTTATAAACAATATCAACATAAATCCCGAGACACCCTTTTATATACCGCCACCCGTGGACCGGTTCTTCATTTTACCCGCCACCCTTGGACCGGGCCTTCAAAAATATCAATACAATATACAATATGGATGGTAATAAATTATGAAACACAACATTCAACAATCAAACATCCAATTCCAACTAACCATTACTTAATAAATCACACCAATGCATATTCGAGTTGAGTAGATAACCTACCTCAGCGGCAAATCCAATAAAGCAGTTCAATAAAATAATCAGAAATACTCCACTTCAGAACCGTCACCTAAACAAATATTATAATTTAATTATTAATTATTCAATTCATTATAATAATTTAATTAATTGCAATTTAGTTTAATTAATTAATTTTCCGTGTAACAATTACGTAACCCGACCTATTAATTTATTGACAAAAACCAACCATACACACTCCATGGCCATACAATCTCGTATAACCAGATGAAAGACAAAACAGAGACCACGACATGCCAAAATACCGAGTCCCAAACCCCTCACCATGACCAGCCGATTGCAACACTCCTAGCCACCGACACCACCACCCAATCCTCCCACGCTCTAGCCTGTACCACGGCCAACCCCGACAACCCTTAACCACCACCTGAAACCTCCTATACAGGCCGTGAAAACACGCCCTAAACAACCCCCGAATACCCGACACGAGAACAACGTAACTTAACCAACTCACCATCCTACCGCCACCATGACCACCCGTGGCCACCACCGTGGTCTCCCTTGACCTACGGTGGTGCCACCACTAGCTACAACCCCGCACAACAGCCAAAAACTACACACAAAACGTAAACAACCAAAACCCGTTTCAACCACCACAACCCGACTGACCACCGTACCAACCACCACCTCAAGCCACCCCGACACCACCATTAGGACCGCCCATAGCCGAGCTACCCAGCCACTCAAGTCCCGTGTTTATTCGTCCAACCAATAAGTCATAAAACCCGTCTTAAATCCACGACAACCACAACTTTAGACGCGAAATCCGCCTCCCACGGTGGCCGACAACAGCCACGACAGGTCCTACTATCATCCCCACGGTCAAGGTTGTCGGACTATATCTTTTCGGTTACTTGTCGTTAGGAGAACCTAGACCAAAACACAATTT
This sequence comes from Silene latifolia, assembly GCF_048544455.1. NCBI lineage: Eukaryota > Viridiplantae > Streptophyta > Magnoliopsida > Caryophyllales > Caryophyllaceae > Silene > Silene latifolia. Next base: position 155,829,551 of record NC_133537.1, read on the forward strand.
ATAACTTCACCAACAAATCTACAATTAGTAAAGAGGCAAGTAAAGGTCGGATCCGAATGGACGGGAATTGAGATGAGATTTCTATTGCAACTAGAGGTGTCTTAGGGGTGACACAATTGGGGTTGATGTAGAAGATCACTAAACTAAATAGCAATGAAAGTAAACAAGCAAGATGAATTAAAAGAGATGTAAACAATTGATAAAAAGCACTAGGGTATCATGGGGTCATAGGGGATTCATGGGAATTGATCATACAAACATGTTCTCAAATTATAAGCAAGCAATTATTGTTGTGATGGATTGAGTTGGTTTATATCTTACAATCCTAGGAAATTTTGGGTCCCGGAGCCGAATCGATTAGATTGTACAACACCTACAAGTCGACTTAATCTTCCCTACTCAACAACATGCATGGTCTAATAAGACTCGAGTTGGTTTATGTCTTACAAGTCTCATTGAAAAGATAGGTGATGGGTAAAAAAATGCAAGGATTCATAGGCTCGCATTTCTTCAAACATAACATGTGCATGAGTTGAGATCAAAACAAGCAAGAAAATAAACCATGAAAGCATATTAATTTAAGCATGAATCATTCCCCATGTTGGTTTCCCCTAATTACCCATTAACCCTAGCTAAGGAACTACTCACTCATTATCATGTTGAACATGCTAGCAAGGTTGTCAATCATACCAACAAAGTGAAACATGATGAATAAATTAAAGTAATTAACAATAATTAAAAAGGGATTAAGAGAATTATACCTACTAATGATTCCAATAATAAAGCAAAGAATAAAAGAAGTACTTGATGCTTGATTGAGAGGTTGTCAATCTCCCAATAATAACCCAAATAATCTTCAAGTACCCAAAATAAAGGATGAACAAGAGAGAGATTAAGGAAATAAAACTTGTATTAAAACTTGATTAATTGTTGATTACAATATTAAAGAGAGATTTGATTGATATTAACTACACTAAAGATTGCTAAGAAGAACATGCTCTTCTAATTAGACTAATAGGGTATTTATAGTGGGGATTAGGTGTAGGAATTAGGGTTAACTAAGGGCTTAAATGACGATTAAGTCCCTACTTAAGGAAACTCCGGTATTTTTGGAAGGATGGGCATCTTTCTTGAACCTCGAAGAAACGAAATTGTCTGCCTGGGAATCCGTGCGTCTTTAGCACGGGACGTACGGATTCGTGGGTCTCTGCCCGGGCGTCTTGGGGAGAAGACGGGCGTCTTCTGGAGTTGCTGCCCGGGCGTCTTGGAGTGAAGACGCACGGATTGTGAAGGTGGAGGACGGGCGTCTTCAGGACAATCCGCACGGATTGCTGTGCAGTTTCATTTCTTCTTCTTTTCTTCCTTTTTCTTCATAATATCCTTGGGGATTTCCTCGGGGATGCAAGGATCTTTTGTCATCATTGCCCGTTTACTATAGTATGTACAAAGGCCTTCTAATCTTGTCTCTTCTTGATGCTTAGTCATTGAATTCAATCAATTTAGTCTCGTTTTGCCATGAAGATGCAAGGTTTGCACTCCTTTCCTACCAATGACACAAAACCTCAAAGAATATGCAAAACAAAGAACTAAAGACAATAAATGACCCAAATATGCACTAAAAAGCATGGGAACCAGGCTAATTCGGGGACTAAATATGCTCTAATTATGGTCACATCAAATATCCCCAAGCCGAACCTTTGCTCGTCCCGAGTAAATAGGTGACAAAGACTAGGACCATTATTTAAACTAACCTAATAATATAGCCGATATGAGACAATTAGCGGGTCTCACTCCGCCCCTTCAACTCACAATAAGACAGCCATGAGGTAGGATGCCTTCTTGCAAGGCAAGGTGGGTCTTGCCAAAATGGCGACACATCCAAACATTAAGCACACAAAATCAAATAATGGATGAATCTACAAAAGAATAGCCACTTTCCTCATCTAAGTGGCGGAAATTATCTACAAGGGAAGCAATTCAAGGGTACACACTCCTTCATAGATGCAATTTCTTCAAACTACTAAGCCTAGAAGGATACCAATAAATCACCTCCAAGTTGTGTCAAGCTAGGGTACCTTTGTCCTCAATCGTTTTATGCTTTTGTCAAGAGTAGACTCCCTATGGTGTTAGATACACTGGAGGATCGTGGAATTCCCCCTCTTGCCTAGACAAGAAGAAGAGTCGTCCCCTCTCTACCATGCACAAAAATGGATACAATGGATAAAGGAATCGATAGATATTTGAGTTTCACTTTGGGAGTTTGCTTTTGTTTTTGTTTTTCCCCCCAATTTCTTGTGGCTTTATAACATTTGAGAACATTTTCTTTGCATTTCTTTTGTACATTTTCAAAGTCACCCTATATGTAGTGAGGGTGGCTTATATTTGAAGCTTTAGGAGTTCTATTTTTGCTCCTCTTTTCATTTGATGAACTTTTACAAACTTTCTTTCACTTTTCATTTCATTGAACTCAAATTGATTTCTTTTTGTGCCCATTCCCTTTGATGACAAAAATGTGGTAGAACATGGATGATGGATGGATGCATGGTTTCAAGGGTCACCTTGGAATAAACGGTAGCCAAGGAGTTATCACACCACAAGGTACTCTTGACTAGGCCTTAATCCATGGGTCAAATAATACTAGCATGACACATCCTAGGGTGTTTTACAAGTATTCTAACAAGCAAAGTTTTAAGAAGAAAAAGCATCTACTAGGGCCTATATACACTTGTCAAGTTTCCCAAGTAGACGGTTTCACAAAATTTTCTAACATGCAACTGCATGCCGTGATGCAACTAACATATAAACATCCTAATGCAAATGATTCTACCAACTAGTATGACATATACACTAAATGCAAGTCCTAAGTTCACATTGTTTACCGCATCAATCAAAATAAAGCCACATAGTCATTAACATAAAGAGGAAAAAGGAGATTGGAAAGATCATACCATGCGGTCTTCAATATCCTCATGTCTCGGATGTGGCGTAGTCGATCAATGTGAACAAGGGTAAAACAAACACAATATATACAACAATATATACATGACTACACTACAAAGGAAATGAACATGTTTTTGGTTTTTCAATTTTTCAAATTTTTATGGTTTTTTTCTAAATTTTTCAATTTTTTTGGCTTTTGGAATAAAAGTTAAGTTAGAATTCCCCATCCCCACACTAATATGGGCATTGTCCTCAATGACCAAAATGATGGGAAATCATGCAAGCATGATGCATGAATTCTACACTAAATGCAAGCTACACTAATCTACACTACATGATGCATGGTTTTGTTTATGACGGAGAGCGTAATTTAGATTACCTCCCGTTGTGTATGTATGTACTTACCAAAACCGAGTTAGACATTATTTCTAATATCCTAAGGTTGGGTGTAGTTCATGCACACATGATACAATGCATGAAACTAAATTTGTCATTTTGTATTTTTAAAAAGTGGGAACAATGAAATAAGAACACCTCAATGGGGTCGAGGTGTTAGTCCTCTATGTTTCTAGGACTACTCCAATCATAATCAAGATAAATAAATAAAATAAAGAGAGAAATAGACAAACCTCAAGAGGGTATGAGCCTCCAAAGCTTGCTAATCTTCCATCATATCATCATCATCATCTTCCTCAATAGAAGTGGACTCATCACCACTTCCTTCTTCACTTTCTTGTTCACTTTGTTCATCATGCTCTTCTTCTTCTTCTTCACTAGCCTCTTCATTAATGCTATCATCAACCGCATCACCGACAACCTCATCGTCACCCGGAATCTCACCTCTAGATGCACTCGGAAAGAAGACTTCCCTATCCGCCCAACTAGGAAAAGGACATGAAGGATCAAGAAGTCCTTGCCTAGCTAAATGAAGGAGGGGTGGATATTGGGCTAAGTAAGCATCTTCCCGATCCTTGAAAGCTTGCTTGTGAATCTCTTGTAAAAGAAGAGTCATATAATCTTTGCTTGCTTCAACACCTTCGGGTTTGAACTCTTGGTACTTGAAAGGGTAAGGTGGTGTGACGATGGAAGAGGAGGGCATTTCAATTTCACCCCTTTGTTGTTGGATGATGTATTCGGCCTCTTTTGAGAGGGGAAGGAGATAGTTGGTCCGATGGACACTTAAACGACAAATCTTTGAAGGCAAAGTAAAAGAACTAGCCTCACTAGTGACCCACTTGTATTTGTTTATCATAGCATCCACATCAATGAGATGACCACCCTTTTTCACCACATACTTGCTATCCTTGTTGAAGTTCGGATCAAAGTACTTAGCCAAAAGAGTGACTAGACCTCCATTCACAATAACGGTAGTGCCTTGCTTCCCACAATCAACATTTAGCCATCTATCCACCAAAAGCCTTAGAGAATTGAAAGGCTTGGTGAATTCCCTTCCAATATTTAAGGCCGACTCAAGAAGAACAAAATCGAGCTTGGTAAAGTGGTTGGTGTCTTTTCTTGCAATGATGGTATTCCCTATGACCTTGTGCCACACTCTAATGCCCGGATGGTGGACTAATAGAGCGCGACTGGCATGAAAGTTCTCAAATTTCCTTCCGGAAATCGCCTCCCAAAGAGGAGCGTGGTCATACTTGCCAACATTTTTGAAATAACTAGGTGAATAACTAAGACCCAATGCTTTACCCATTTCCTCAAAGGTGATGCGACTACTAACATTAGCAAGGCGGAACTCGATGTTTTCCATAGTCTCAACCTTTGTACCTTTCAAAGAACTCAAGAATTCTAAGGTAAGGGAGGGGTATGTCAATTCTTTTGTTGCAAACAATTTTCCCAACCCCATGGCTTCAAAGAAGGCTCTAGTTTGCTCAAGGACACCCAACGTATCTAAGGCATCTTCACAAATAAACTTGGTGGATAGAAAGGATTTTCTAGCATACTTGGCAAAAGTTTCCCTATGGGAGTTAGAGATGAAAATTACCTCCGGATAGTTCGAAAGTTGAGAAATTTCCGGAGTAGTTGATGTTGTTGCTTCCAAGGGAGGTTGTTGTTGTTGCACTTCCAAGTTTGAACTAGCTACCACCATAGCCAATGAGGCTTTCTTTGCTTGAAGACTCTTTTGTCTTGTTGAGAGTGCCTTTGCCTTTGGTGCCTTTGTTGCTCCTTTTATCCTTTCCATTGATGATTGAACCAAGAAAAGAGTGAAAATCTTCAATTTCTAAGTATACCCAAATCGATTTTAAGATGAAAGGCTTTGCCTTTATGAATTCAAAAATCGACTCAAAGGTTGAAGATTTTGGTGCTTGGTTTGATTTTTGTTGAAAGAGGAGTGATTAAATGTTGTTGAAATGATGTTTTGATTTGATTTTGATGAATGTGGTTGAGGAAATCTTGTTTTGGTGATGGAGAGGATGAGGGTTTTGAGTTTTGGTGTTTATGGGTAGTGTTTTGAATGAAGGAATGAAGAAATGAATGGGGGATGGGGTTTATAAAAGACCCGAAAAATTTGAATTACAGGGGGAAGACATGCAGTTTTCCTTCGGGACGCCCGGATTCTGTCTGTTCTGGGTTTCAGGAATCTCGCCTAAAGACGGGCGTTTTTCAGCAAAGACGCTCGGATTGTTCGGCTGCGGGACGGGCGCCTTTCACTGAAGACGGGCGGATTCCTTTCCAGTGATTTTTCTTGTTTTTCTCAGCCAAAAAGACGGGCGTCTTCTCTTTTAGGACGGGCGTCTTTTTTAGGACGGGCGGATTCTTTTGCAGGACGCCCGGATTTGTCAACAGTCCCAAAATTTCAAAAATTCAGCTCAGAGGGACGGGCGTCTTGTGACAAATACGCCCGGGTTGCCTGAAGACGGGCGAATTCTCTTGAAAACGCTCGGATTCTGTCCCTTTTACCCGGATTCAGTTCCATCCGTGTACTTGCTTATCCCGTGTCATTTTTCATTCTTCAAAATCCCGTGTTCTTCATTGTGGGGGCACTACTAAGGCATGGATAGCCTAGGCAATTGCTATCCCCAGACTAAGCTAAAGCACTACACATCAATTGAAATCATTAGTCCCTCCCTCACTTCTCTCAAAAATGATAATTATCTTGATCAAAGCATAAAATTCCAAAAATGACAAAAATGCAATGAATTAAAATGCGAGTTAGGGAGTTAGAAATATTTACAAATGGTGGTTTAGGGAGGACTCCACCAAACTCTCATCCTTAGTGAGATGTCATGGGGGCATGTCCAAGGTGTTGTTTATGTTGCTCAACACCTTGAAGAAGTAATCAAAAGCTTGTTCATTATCATGATAAAGATCTTCAATAGATCTTTGCCCTTGTTGTCGGTCTTGATCGATAGCATTACGAATATAGGGATTGAAAATCCCTTCAAACTCATCGTCCCAAAGACCACAAACTTCATTTACTTGATCACTAAAGATCTCTTGAGTTGATAGAGACAACTCTCCCATTTTCTTGTCTTGGCCAATGAGGCCATCCTCTTCATTGCTTGACTTTGGTGAGCTTTGCAAGCTCTCTTTGTTACGATTCACTTGCTCTTTGAATGGAGCATCTTCAATTTTTTTCTTCCATTGGAATTCCGACTTCTTCCTATCATCCTTCCGGCTATAATGATCAACCATAAAACATGGTTCATGTAAACGGGGGGCTCTCATTGTCTTGTCAAGATTGAAAGTTATGCTCTCATCTCCCACTTCTAGAGTGAGCTCTCCATGTTTCACATCAATCACCGCACCCGCGGTGTGTAAGAAAGGTCTTCCTAGAATGATTGGAATGTTGGAATCTTCTTCCATGTCAACAATGACAAAGTCCACCGGGATGAAAAATTTCCCAATTCGTACGGGAACATCTTCCCATATCCCTAATGGTGTCTTCGTCGATCTATCGGCCATTTGGAGTGTAATATTGGTGCATTTAAGCTCTCCCATCCTCAACCTTTTACTCACCGAGTACGGCATAACACTCACACTAGCCCCTAGATCACATAAGGCTTTGTTGATCGTGGTGTCGCCAATGGTACATGGTATTGAGAAGCTTCCCGGATCCTTGAGTTTTGGAGGTGAACTCCCTTCAAGTATTGCACTACTCACCTTAGTGAAGGCGATAGTCTCAAGCTTCCGGATCGACTTCTTCTTTGTGAGGATGTCTTTCATGTATTTCGCATAGGCCGGCACGTGATTGATTAATTTCGTGAAAGGAATTGAGACTTCCAAATTCTTCACAATTTCCATAAATTTTCCATGTTGGTCATCAAATTTGGGCTTGGCTTAACGACTTGGAAAAGGAATTCTAATCACAATAGGCTCCTTCTCCTTGACCTTGTCTTCATTTTTCCTTGAAATTTCTTCTTTTGATGGTTCTCCATCCTTGGAGTTTTGCACAATTTCTTCTTTATCACTAGCTTCCACAACTTCATCCTCAACTTGCTTCTTCGGTGCTTCATACCTTGTACCACTTCTCAAGTGAATGGCACTAACCGTTTCATGTCTTGGGGGATTACTTTGAGGTGGTAATTGCCCCTTTTGTATTTGTGAGTTTGAGGATGCTAGTTGAGTCAATTTGGTTTCCAACAATTTGGTGTGAGCTAGGATGTTGTTGATGGTGGTTTCCTTTGCTTGACTATCTTTTTGCATTTGAGTGAAAAACTCTTGTTGATTTTTTTTGCATTTGAAGGACCGCTTTTTGAACATCAAAACCTTGGTCATTTTGTTGATTTTATGGAGATTGATTTTGGTAACCTTGGTTTTGGTTGTAAAAGGGTCTTTGATTTTCGTTTCTCATGGGAGGTGGGGTGTATGTTGTTTGAGAGTTTTGAACATTTTGGCTTTTGTATGAGAGATTTGGATGAAACTTGGTGTTTTCATTGTAATAGTTGGAATAAGGGGTACCACTCTTGTATGCTTGGAAAGCATTCACTTGTTCATTTGTTCCCCTACATTCACTTTGGTCATGTCCCAAAGTTCCACAATTCTCACATATCCCACTTGGGATTGATGAAGATGTCGTCATGGCATTAACATGATGCTTTGGTGATTTTGAGGCTTCTTCAAGTCTAGCCATAGCTTTTTCAAACTTCAAATTGATGGTATCAATGTGAGCACTAAGTTGAGCACCCAATTGAGTAACAGAGTCCACTTCTTGCTTCCCTCCTCTAGTAGCCTTGCGAGGTCTACTATATTGTGAGTTATGGACCGCCATTTCCTCAATTTTGTTCCAAGTTTGATTGTCATCAACTTCGGTGAACATTCCATTTGATCCCATGTTGAGAATGTTCCTCGAATCTTCATAAAGACCGTTCCAAAATTGTTGTACCAAGAACCACTCGCTAAGTCCATGGTGAGGACATAAGCGGCAAATTCCTTTGAATCGCTCCCAAGCTTCATACAAAGATTTTTCATCCCTTTGCTTAAAGCCCGTAATTTGAGCTCTTAGCATGTTAGTCTTTTCCGGTGGATAGAATTTTTTGTAGAAAGCAAGAGCCAACTTCTTCCAAGAATCAATTCCGAGAGTAGCCTTATCAAGGCTTTTCAACCATTGTTTCGCGGTGCCAATTAGAGAAAAAGGAAATAAGACCCATCGAATTTGGTCTTGAGTTACACCGGTTTCAGAAATCGCATCACAATAATCGCAAAAAGCCTCCATATGAGAATGAGGGTCTTTACTAGGCATCCCCCCAAATTGGCTTCTTTCGACTAATTGCATAAATGCGGATTTGGCAATGAAATTTCCGGTTAGATGTTGTGGTGTGGGAGTACCATTGGGTAGGTTCTCCTCGGTGGGTACGGAATGTGATGAAAACTTAGGCATTGTGGGTTGATTTTGTGTTGTATTTTGTGTTGGGTTCTCCTCACCTTCTCTTGCAAAAGGATTGATGAACTCAATAGTTGGTTGAATATCTACAACCTCACCAATACCTCTCAAGTTTCTCCTAGCAAGTCTTCTATTGGTTGTCAAAGTTCTTTCAATTTCACGATCAAAGGGTAACAAGTCATCTTGTGACCTTCTAGACATGCAAAATATCAAACAACTCGAAAACAATTAGAACAAACCTTGAGGAGTTTTACTTCCCCAAGGCAAAGAAAGACACACCTAATAATAATATAAGTAAATCTAAATCAATTTAACACCGTCCCCGGCAACGGCGCCATTTTTGGTCGGACTATATCTTTTCGGTTACTTGTCGTTAGGAGAACCTAGATCAAAACACAATTTATAACTTCACCAACAACTCTACAATTAGTAAAGAGGCAAGTAAAGGTCGGATCCCAAGGGACGGGAATTGAGATGAGATTTCTATTGCAACTAGCGGTGTCTTAGGGGTGTCACAATTGGGGTTGATGTAGAAGATCACTAAACTAAATAGCAATGAAAGTAAACAAGCTAGATGAATTAAAAGAGATGTAAACAATTGATAAAAAGCACTAGGGTATCATGGGGTCATAGGGGATTCATGGGAATTGATCATACAAACATGTTCTCAAATTATAAGCAAGCAATTATTGTTGTGATGGATTGAGTTGGTTTATATCTTACAATCCTAGGAAATTTTGGGTCCCGGAGCCGAATCGATTAGATTGTACAACACCTACAAGTCGACTTAGTCTTCCCTACTCAACAACATGCATGGTCTAATGAGACTCGAGTTGGTTTATGTCTTACAAGTCTCATTGAAAAGATAGGTGATGGGTAAAAAATGCAAGGATTCATAGGCTCGCATTTCATCAAACATAACATGTGCATGAGTTGAGATCAAAACAAGCAAGCAAATAAACCATGAAAGCATATTAATTTAAGCATGAATCATTCCCCATGTTGGTTTCCCCTAATTACCCATTAACCCTAGCTAAGGAACTACTCACTCATTATCATGTTGAACATGCTAGCAAGGTTGTCAATCATACCAACAAAGTGAAACATGATGAATTAATGAAAGTAATTAACAATAATTAAAAAGGGATTAAGAGAATTATACCTACTAATGATTCCAATAATAAAGCAAAGAATAAAACAAGTACTTGATGCTTGATTGAGAGGTTGTCTATCTCCCAATAATAACCCTAATAATCTTCAATTACCCAAAATAAAGGATGAACAAGAGAGAGATTAAGGAAATAAAACTTGTATTAAAACTTGATTAATTGTTGATTACAATATTAAAGAGAGATTTGATTGATATTAACTACACTAAAGATTGCTATGAAGAACATGCTCTTCTAATTAGACTAATAGGATATTTATAGTGGGGATTAGGTGTAGGAATTAGGGTTAACTAAGGGCTTAAATGACGATTAAGTCCCTACTTAAGGAAACGCCGGTATTTTTGGAAGGATGGGCATCTTTCTTGAACCTCGAAGAAACGAAATTGTCTGCCTGGGAATCCGTGCCTCTTTAGCACGGGACGGCCGAATTCGTGGGTCTCTGCCCGGGCGTCTTGGGGAGAAGACGGGCGTCTTATGGAGTTGCTGCCCGGGCGTCTTGGAGTGAAGACGCACGGATTGTGAAGGTGGAGGACGGGCGTCTTCAGGACAATCCGCACGGATTGCTGTGCAGTTTCATTTCTTCTTCTTTTATTCCTCTTTCTTCACAAGATCCTTGGGGATTTCCTCGGGGATGCAAGGATCTTTTCTCATCATTGCCCATTTACTATAGTATGTACAAAGGCCTTCTAATCTTGTCTCTCCTTGATGCTTGGTCATTGAATTCAATCAATTTAGTCTCGTTTTGCCATGAAGATGCAAGGTTTGCACTCCTTTCCTACCAAGGACACAAAACCTCAAAGAATATGCAAAACAAAGAACTAAAGACAATAAATGACCCAAATATGCACTAAAAAGCATGGGAACAAGGCTAATTCGGGGACTAAATATGCTCTAATTATGATCACATCACAAGGCCAACTAATGAGGGTAACGACACGGTCTACAATGGTCCATACGGAGTTTGAACGATAATTTAATTAAATACGATTATATAAATATAAATTGAGACGGTCTTACCTTGAGACAACAATAATTGGATGAATTCTCTTATTTTCCTTCCTTAGATCTTCCTCTCCCTTGCCTTAGATCAAATATTGTGTTTTTATGTTTTTGTATGCTTATGGGTAGGTATAATAGGTTATTTATATAGGTGTGGGAAGGAAAGAGGGAGGAAGTTTCCTTAAAGCAATTACCTTTATTTTTCCTTTTCTTTTTAATTACTCCCATATTAGTATTAGTAATAATTTACAATTACAATCCCGACTATATACTCAACATACACGGCTTCCCCGTGCCCACGACCCACATTTCTTCCGTTTTAATTATTTTATATTTTATTTCCGTCTTACAAATTTATTATCCAATTAATTAAATTATTAAATATCATTTAAAACACATTTTAATATAATTCTACCGTGTAAAATTCGGGGTATTACAAAAGAGCTCACCTATGAGCAATCCATGAAGATAGATGGCATTCTCAAAAAGTCATCACAATCCGTCAAGGTGGAACAAGCAATGAGGGTGGAAAGTGTAATGGAGGTGGAAAGCGTTCCCAACGAACCATCAAAGGTAGAAATTGAGGTGTAAACCCCATCTTTAAAACCCCTTCCCCCAAATTTGAAGTATGCCTATGTAATACCACGTTTTTCCAAGTCCTGTTACTCGGCCGAATAGGGCTTACTCGGCCGACTAATGCGTCGTGTGTTTGATGTGACCATAATTAGCGCATATTTAGTCCCCGAATTAGCCTTGTTCCCATGCTTTTTAGTGCATATTTGGGTCATTTATTGTCTTTAGTTCTTTGTTTTGCATATTCTTTGAGGTTTTGTGTCCTTGGTAGGAAAGGAGTGCAAACCTTGCATTTTCATGGCAAAATGAGACTTAATCATCATTGAATTCAATGACCAAGCATCAAGGAGAGACAAGATTAGAAGGCCTTTGTACATATTATAGTAGATGAGCAATTTTGAGGAAAGATCCTTGCATCCCCAAGGAAATCCCCAAGGATTTTATGAAGAAAAGGGAAGAAAAGAAGAAGAAACAAGACTGAGGAGCAATCCGTGCGGATTGCCCTGAATCCGCCCGTCCCCAGCACGACAATCCGTGCGTCTTCCTTCAAAGACGCCCGGGCAGCAGCTACCAGAAGACGTGCGTCTTCCCCCAAAGACGCCCGGGCAGAGACCGTTGAATCCGGCCGTCCCGTGCCTAAGACGCACGGATTCCAGTCCAGCAAAAATCCGTTTCTTCAAGCTTCAAAGAAAGAAGCCCTTCCTTCGAAAAATACCGGCGTCTCCCTGCTCAAATCTCAAAAGTGTAATTACTAGTTTAGCCCTTAGTTAACCCTAATGCATCCACCTAATTTCCACTATAAATACCCCATTAGTCTAATTAGAAGAGCATGTTCTTCTTATCAATTCTTTGAGTAGTTAATATCAATCAAATCTCCCTTTAGTTTTGTAATCAACAATAAATCAAGTTTTAATACAAGTTTTATTTCTCTAATCTCTCTTTTGTTCATCCTTTGTTTGAGTAATTGAAGATTATTTGGGTTATTATTGGGAGATTGACAACCTCTCAATCAAGCATCAAGTACTTGTTTTATTCTTTGCTTTATTATTGGAATCATTAGTAGGTATAATTCTCTTAATCCCTTTTTAATTATTGTTAATTACTTTCATTTGTTCATCATGTTTCATTTTGTTGGTATGATTGACAACCTTGCTAGCATGATCAACATGATAATGAGTGAGTAGTGACCTAACTAGGGTTAATGGGTAATTAGGGGGAAACCAACATGGGGAATGATTCATGCTTAAATTAATATGCTTTCATGGTTTATTTGCTTGCTTGTTTTGATCTCAACTCATGCACATGTTATGTTTGATGAAATGCGAGCGTATGAATCCTTGCATTTTTTACCCATCACCTATCTTTTCAATGAGACTTGTAAGACATAAACCAACTCGAGTCTCATTAGACCATGCATGTTGTTGAGTAGGGAAGATTAAGTCGACTTGTAGGTGTTGTACAATCTAATCGATTCGGCTCCGGGACCCAAGCTTTCCTAGGATTGTAAGATATAACCCAACTCAATCCATCACAACAATAATTGCTTGCTTATAATTTGAGAACATGTTTGTATGATCAATTCCCATGAATCCCCTATGACCCCATGATACCCTAGTGCTTTTTATCAAATGTTTACAACCCTTCCAATTCATCTTGCTTATTTACTTTCATTGCTATTTAGTTTAGTGACCTTCTACATCAACCCAAATTGTGACACCCCTAAGACACCACTAGTTTCAATAGAAATCTCATCTCAATTCCCGTCCCTTGGGATCCGACCTTTACTTGCCTCTTTACTAATCGTAGAGTTGTTTGTGAAGCTATAAATTGTGTTTTGGTCTACGTGCTCCTAACGACAAGTTAACGAAAAGATTTAGTCCCGACTAAAAAAATGGCGCCGTTGTCGGGGACGGTGTTAACTTGATTTAGATTTTCTTATATTGTTATTAGTTGTGTCTTTCTTTGCCTTGGGGAAGTAAAACTCCTCAAGGTTTATTCTAATTGTTTTCAAGTTGTTTGATATTTTGCAAGATGGACCTTATAGATTGTTTTGTAGAGGACCACTTAAGTATACTTTTCTTCAAAGATCCCGTGCAAGCATTGGAAGCCTTGGAAGCAAGTGAGGCTAAAAATATGTATTGGGAATTGGAGGTGGATCTTTTTGAGGCCGCTCTAGCTAACAAAGAACTTACTCATGCACAATCCGTGTTGGTGCATAACATCGTTGTGGAAGCATGTCAACCCATAGAAGATGAGCAATCCATCCTAGAAGATATTTTACAAGCTCAAGAGCAAGAGGAACCCATCATGGAATTTGAATATGATGAGGTTGATGAGAATGAAGAACAAGTTGAATATGCTATGAGAATGGAATGTCTAATGGAGATGGAGCAAATTCTCAATGAAACTCCAAAGGAGGAAAGTGAGGTAAAACTCCTACTTTAAAACCCCCTCCCCCAAATTTGAAATATGCTTACCTTGATGAATCAAAGACCAAACCCGTGATTGTTAATGATAGACTTGATGAGAACCAATTGGGAAAATTGCTTGATGAGTTGAAACAACATGAGAAGGCTATAGGTTATAGACTAGATGACCTTAAGTGGATAAGTCCCAACTTTTGCATGCATAGAATTCATCTAGAGGAAGACCATAGACCTACCATTCAACCTCAAAGAAGATTGAACCCCCACATGCAAGAAGTCGTCAAAGGAGAAGTTATGAAATTACTTGATGCGGGAATCATATATCCCATATCGGACTCTTTGTGGGTTAGCCCCGTCCAAGTGGTACCTAAGAAAGGAGGCACCACAGTAGTGACAAACAAAAAGAATGAACTAATACCCACAAGAATGATCACCGGTTGCCGTATGTGTATTGACTATCGAAAATTAAACTCCGCAACAAGAAAGGACCATTTCCCCCTACCATTCATTGACCAAATGCTTGAGAGGTTAGCCTCCAACAAATTCTTTTGTTACCTTGATGGGTATTCGGGATTCTTCCAAATCCCTATACACCCAGATGACCAACATAAGACCACCTTCACATGCCCCTATGGTACTTTTGCATATAGGAGGATGCCTTTTGGTTTATGTAATGCCCCCGCCACTTTCCAAAGATGCATGATGAGTGTCTTCTCCGATTACTTAGAGACCATAACGGAAGTTTTTATGGATGATTTTAGTGTTTATGGAAAGGACTTTGACTCATGTTTGCATAATCTTTCTCTTGTGTTGCAAAAATGTGAAGATGTTAGTGTTGTTTAAAATTGGGAAAAGTGTCACTTCATGGTCAATGAAGGAATTGTTTTGGGTCATTTAATCTCGGAAAAGGGCATCGAGGTCGATAAAGCTAAAGTTGAGGTGATAGAGAAACTCCCACCTCCCGTGAATGTTAGAGGGGTGAGAAGTTTTCTCGGTCACGCGGATTTCTATCGCTGTTTCATAAAGGATTTTTCAAAAATAGCAAAACCCCTCACTCAACTTTTGCTTAAAGATGCCCAATTCCAATTCACTGATGAGTGTGTTGAAGCCTTTAATAGAATCAAGGAAGCACTAATCTCGGCACCGATCATCCAACCTCCAAATTGGGAACTACCATTCGAGATTATGTGTGATGCTAGCAACTACGCCGTTGGAGCGGTTCTTGGCCAACGGGTAGGAAGAGCTCTTCACGCCATCTATTATATAAGAAAGACTCTTGACCCCTCCCAAGTGAACTATGATACCACCGAGAAGGAGCTTCTTGCCATTGTCTATGCTTTGGACAAATTCCGTTCCTACTTGCTTGGATCCAAAGTGATTGTATTTTCGGATCACTGTGCTCTCGACACCTCTTGATAAAGAAGGAGGCAAAACCAAGATTGTTGAGATGGATTTTGCTTCTTCAAGAATTTGACTTGGAAATAAGAGACAAGAAAGGAGCCGAGAATGTAGTGGCGGATCATTTGTCAAGGATCCGGTTTCATGATGAAAATGGAGAAACCCCGATCAATGACTCATTTCCCGACGATATTTTGATGGCCATTCAAACACAACTCGAAAGGCACATCACCCCATGGTTTGCCGATTATGCTAATTATATTATTGGAAAAGTACTCCCTCCAAATTTGAATCGCAACCAAAGGAAGAGATTCCTATTCGAAGTGAAGTGGTACTTTTGGGATGACCCAAACCTCTACAAGGAGTGTAGTGATGGGCTCTACCGGAGATGCATCCCTCAATGGGAAGTCCAAGGAATCTTGGAAGAATGTCACTCATCACCCTACGGTGGGCACCATAGAGCAAGGAGGACCGTTGCAAAAATTCTTCAATCGGGCTTCTATTGACCTATGATGTTTCAAGACACAAGAGAGTTTATCATTCATTGCGATGCTTGTCAAAGAACGGGGAATATCTCTTGGAGGAACGAAATGCCGCAAAGGGGCATTCTAGAGGTGGAGATCTTCGATGTTTGGGGGATCGACTACCAAGGTCCCTTTGTGACATCCAATGGGAATAAGTACATCCTTGTGGCCGTAGACTACGTCTCAAAGTGGGTGGAGGCAATTGCCACTCCGAATGATGATGCAAAAACGGTCACCAAGCTCTTCAAGAAGATAATCTTCCCAAGATTTGGAGTTCCTAGAGCAATTATAAGTGATGGAGGAACGCATTTCCATGAGAAGAAACTTGCATCTCTTCTGACCAAATATGGTGTTCAACATAGAACCGGATTGGGATATCATCCTCAAACAAGCGGTCAAGTTGAAGTTTCAAATAGAGAGATCAAACAAATCCTTGAGAAAGTTATGAACAAGACCCGGAAAGATTGGAGCACAAAGCTTGATGATGCTCTTTGGGCTTATAGGACGGCCTATAAGACTCCCATAGGAGCCTCCCCTTACAAGCTTGTATATGGAAAAGCATGTCATTTGCCAATCGAATTGGAGTACAAAGCTTTTTGGGCAATCTGAGCGCTCAATCTTGATCTCAAATTGAGTGGGCAAAAAAGGATGATTCAAATTCAAGAGTTGGAAGAATTCCGACTACAATCCTATGAGAATGCAAAGATTTACAAAGAAAGAACGAAATTACTCCATGACAAGAGAATTAGACAAAAGGCCTTGCACAAAGGGGACAAAGTCCTCCTATTCAATTCCCGCTACCGACTTTTTCCGGGATAGTTGAACTCTAGATGGATGGGTCCCTATGTGATAACCGAAGTTGGAAAATATGGAGATTTTGAACTCAAGGCGGAAGATGGAAGCAAGTTCAAAGTCAATGGTCAAAGATTGAAGCCATACTATGAAGGAGCGTTTATTGGAGAGGTCGAGGTCACCTACCTCGGGCCTTCCCATCCTTGAAAGAACCAACAAAGGGAGAGTTTGGTGGAGTCCTCCCCAAACCACCACTTGTAAATATACTAACCCTCTAACTTGTATTTCTAATTTTATTGCATTCCTTTAATAATAATAAACATAAGCTCTTTTCATGAGAGTAAGTGAGGGAGGGTCACTAATGAATTTTAATGAAGGAAGGAAACAGTCTTCAAGTGTGGGGAAGCGTCTATAAGGGGAAAGGGAGTCAAAGGAAGAACTCACAGCTTAAACCCGTGCGTGTTCCCCGGAATCCGGCCGCCTTGCTGGAATCCGGGCGTCCTGGGAAGAAACCGTCCGTCCTGCTAAGATGATAATTCGAAGATTTTGGGACTGAAGGAGAATCCGAGCGTCTCATAAGGGAAGACGCTCCTCCCGAAGAATCCGGCCGGCTTTGCAGAAAGACGCCCGTCTTTCTACCTGTGCATTTCAAGAAAAATCCCTGGAAGGGAATCCGCCCGTCTTCAGCAGAAGACGCCCGTGTCGCTATTGAAGAATCCGAGCGTCTTATACTCGGTACGCCCGTCTTTGTGGCGTCATATTTTTGGAAAGTTAGCTGTGACAGAATCCGGGCGTCTTACCCAGAATCCGCCCGTCCCGAGAAGCCTGAATCTGAGCGTCTTCTGCTCGAATCTGCCCGTCTTCCCACGGTGATTTGACCCGTCTTTTCTTAATTAAATTACACCCCACCACACATCACCCTTCCTTCCACTTGCATTATAAAACCCACCTCTTTATGACTCCCAAGCATATCCAAATCACTCTTTAACCACTAAAAATAAAAAAGCCCCAATTTTCTAGGGTTTCCAAAGGCAACACTCAATCAACAAGGAGCATCTTTATTTCTTCACAAATCAAAAGAATCCAGCTCAATAATCAAGGAATGGCACCAAGGATATCCTCTTTTAGGAATAGGAGGAGACCAAGGATGAGAGGAAGTTCTTCTACCTCCCATATCAACACATTAAGAAGGGAGCATGAAGAGATTGTAGATCTTACAAGGCTTGATGACTTCTCAAATGTGGAATTTGTCAATGATGTGCAAAGATTAGTCTTCCACCGGCTTCTAAGTGAGAACATTCTTCCCACTAAGTTTTTATGTCATGATACCTTGAGGAAACTTGGGATTTATCACCAAGTGGAAGCTCTCTTTGAAGTATTTGGTCTCTCCACCCTTTTCCATTTGTATGAGCAAACTTATCGATCTCTTGTGCTAGAGTTTTTAAGCTTTTTGAAGATTACAACCTTGAACAAAACAATATGCATAGAGTTTAGGTTGGAAAATGTCCCAAGAATGATGACCCTTGTAGAATTCGCAAATGTGCTTGGACTCGATGTTACGCCTACCCGAACATCGAAGCCAAAGAAATACAGTGTTGAACCTTTGTGGAGGGCCATGACCGGCCGTGACTTCATACACAACAAGGAATGTCTTGCTTTTCATATCCAAAATACGATCTTAAGATTCACTTACCGGTTTCTCTCGGGCACCCTCTTTGCTCGCCGAGATCCGGCGATCGTGAACCAATTAGACCTTGTGTTTATGGAATCCTACCTCAATATTCAAGGAAGAAGTGCGTACCACTTCAATGCACCGCTAGTGTTACTCGAGAAATGGGCAAAGTTTAGGAATGGTGATGATGACGAAATGAAACACATTGTGAATGGAGGACTCATTACTAGGCTTGCGAAGCATTTCACTCCGAGATTCAACGAGAATAATGAGTATGCTCCACTTTCGGGAAACATGAGGATAAATGAAGATCTTCTTGTCATTCATCATCATCGGATAACCCTTGAGGGGGTTGATAAGCGGATCAAGTGGTTAACGAAAGGAAGCGATCCGATATATCTACCGATGACTGGCCTTCCACGAATTTCCCCGAGAAGAGGACCTTTATCTCCAATCCCATCCTACCTCATCCCTCCAAACCCAACCCAACCAAGACAAGCACCACCACATCAAAATCCCCAACAACAACAACAAGAGCAACAATCCCAAGATGAGAAGATCAAAGTGCCTCCCTACCCATTTCCTTATCAACCGTATAACCATCCCAACCCCTTCATTCTACCCCGTGACGACTTTGTCACGGGAATTCTACAAGATTTGCACTTCCTCCAATACGAAACCAACGTGGACATTTACTATGCACTCTATCCTCAATACCACGATATGGTTCAAAAGGGAAAGATTAGTGAGGAAGGAGCATTTCCCTCATGGGCTCAAATGGACCTACTCTTCCCTAATTCGGAGAGGGCAAATGAAGGAGCAAATGGGAGACAAGAGGAGGGAAGCAACAATTATTGCGGAGGGGACACGGTGGAGCTTGAAAGCGAAGAAGACGAGTTCATGGACCCAAGTATGAGTGATGCATCAAAGGAGATATGGGATAGCGATCTAGAAGGAGATGATGCCGATCTCTAGAGGATTACTTCATAGCTAGGTGGACCGGGCGAGAGGCACCCACCTAAGTTTAAGTGATGTTTCCTCATCTCCTCTCTTTAATTTTCAAGTTTCATGAAAAGAAGTTTGTGTTTTGTTAACTTGTATATTATTTATCTTGATCATTGTTGGAGTAGTCCTAGCACCATAGAGGACTAACACCTCGGCCCCATTGAGGTGTTCTCATTTTATTGTTCCCACCTTTTGAAAATCCAAAATGACAAAATTAGTTTCATGCATTGCATAGTGTGTGCATGAACTACACCTAACCTTAGGACATTAGCAATAATGTCTAAATCGGTTTGGGGAAGCACATGCATACACAACGGGAGGTAATCTAAATTATCCTCTCCGTCATAAACAAAAACCATGCATCATGTAGTATAGATTAGTGTAGCTTGCATTTAGTATAGAATTCATGCATCATGTTTGCATAATTTCCCATCATTTTGGCCATTGAGGACAATGCCCATATTAGTGTGGGGATGGGGAATTCTAACTTAGCTTTTATTCAAAAATCCAAAAAAATTGAAAAATTCTGAAAAACCATAAAAATTTGAAATTTGAAAAACCCAAAAACAAGTTCATTTCCTTTGTAGTGTAGTCTTGTATATATTGTTTGTATATATTATGTTTGTCTATCCTTGTTCACATTGATTGACTACGCCACATCCGAGGCATGAGGATCATGAAGACCGCATGGTATGATCTTTCTAATCTCCTTTTTCCTCTTTATGTTAATGACTATGTGGCTTTATTTTGATTGATGCGGTATAACAATGTGAACATAGGACTTGCATTTAGTTTATATGTCATATTAGTTGGTAGAATCACTTGCATTAGGATGTATATATTAGTTGCATCATGGCATATAGTTGCATTTAGATAAAATATTTTGAAAAGTGCCTAATTGAGAACTTTGACAAGAGCAACTAAGCCATTACAAATACTTTTTCAACTTAAGACTTTGCCTACTAGAATGGTTGTGAAACACCCTAGGTTGTGTCATACTAGTATCTTTTGACCCATGACCCAAAGCCTAGTCAAGGGTTTGCATATGAGTCACCTATTCCAACCCCGTGATGCGATGGGGACTTGGTTAACTTGTCTAGGTGACCTTGATTGACCTTGTGGTAAGGCAACCAAAAAATATTTTCTATCAATAAGTTTGAAGTGCTCATTTCAAAAATTTTGTTATGTGGAAGTAATTTATTGCCAAAGAAACCTCAAATGTTATGAAATGTTGAATTATTAAGAATTTTAGTTGTTTTGATGGAGGTGTACCACTTCGATGTGCTTTGGAGAGGGATCCATTGAATTGGGCCCCCACACGGTTGTGAATTCGACCGCCCAGAGACAGAGTGACTATCACCCCGAAAAGCTATTGTCTAGAGGTTAACCGGTTGCCTAATAAGCGATTGGCGAAAGCAAAGGACACTAGCCCGGAAGGGACAAACCCCATCTCTAATTTTTGAAATGTGAAAGTTGAATGAGGTCAAATTTTGAATACTAGTCATATCCACCCTTTGTTTATAAAGATTTGAGCATTTCATTCCCAAAAAGCCTTTTTGTCAAGCCACTTTGTCGAGCTTGGGACGATCCATGACCTTTACTTTTGTAGAGAATTTGAGACTTGTCATGTCATATGCTGCTAGCATCATAGGGATCATCATTCCATAACCATCCGATTGCTCTTGACGAAAGCAATTGGAAATTGAGGACGAAAGTAGTCTAGTTTAACACCATTTGGAGGTGATTTAGTGCCATCCTCTTAGCCTTAGTAATTTGTTGAACTAGTATTTGTGAGGGAATATTTGCTCTTAAATTTGTTCTCTTTTAGTTGCCTCCGCCACTTAATGAGGAAGTGGCTATTCCTTTTGTAGATGCATCCATTATTTGATTTTGTGTGCTTAATGTTTGGATGTGTCGCCATTTTGGCAAGACCCACCTTGCCTTGCAAGAAGGCATCCTACCTCATGGTTGTCTTGTTGTGTGTTGAAGGGGCGGAGTGAGACCCGCTAATTGTCTCATATCGGCTATGTTATTAGGTTCGGTTTGGGGATATTTGATGTGACCATAATTAGCGCATATTTAGTCCCCGAATTAGCCTTGTTCCCATGCTTTTTAGTGCATATTTGGGTCATTTATTGTCTTTAGTTCTTTGTTTTGCATATTCTTTGAGGTTTTGTGTCCTTGGTAGGAAAGGAGTGCAAACCTTGCATTTTCATGGCAAAATGAGACTAAATTGATTGAATTCAATGACCAAGCATCAAGGAGAGACAAGATTAGAAGGCCTTTGTACATATTATAGTAGATGAGCAATGTTGAGGAAAGATCCTTGCATCCCCAAGGAAATCCCCAAGGATTTTATGAAGAAAAGGGAAGAAAAGAAAAAGAAACAAGATTGAGGAGCAATCCGTGCGGATTGCCCTGAATCCGCCCGTCCCCAGCACGACAATCCGTGCGTCTTCCTTCAAAGACGCCCGGGCAGCAGCTACCAGAAGACGTGCGTCTTCCCCCAAAGACGCCCGGGCAGAGACCGTTGAATCCGGCCGTCCCGTGCCTAAGACGCACGGATTCCAGTCCAGCAAAAATCCGTTTCTTCAAGCTTCAAAGAAAGAAGCCCTTCCTTCGAAAAATACCGGCGTCTCCCTGCTCAAATCTCAAAAGTGTAATTACTAGTTTAGCCCTTAGTTAACCCTAATGCATCCACCTAATTTCCACTATAAATACCCCATTAGTCTAATTAGAAGAGCATGTTCTTCTTATCAATTCTTAGAGTAGTTAATATAAATCAAATCTCCATTTAGTTTTGTAATCAACAATTAATCAAGTTTTAATACAAGTTTTATTTCCTTAATCTCTCTTTTGTTCATCCTTTATTTTGGGTAATTGAAGATTATTTGGGTTATTATTGGGAGATTGACAACCTCTCAATCAAGCATCAAGTACTAATTTTATTCTTTGCTTTATTATTGGAATCATTAGTAGGTATAATTCTCTTAATCCCTTTTTAATTATTGTTAATTACTTTCATTTGTTCATCATGTTTCATTTTGTTGGTATGATTGACAACCTTGCTAGCATGATCAACATGATAATGCGTGAGTAGTGACCTAGCTAGGTTTAATGGGTAATTAGGGGAAACCAACATGGGGAATGATTCATGCTTAAATTAATATGCTTTCATGGTTTATTTGCTTGCTTGTTTTGATCTCAACTCATGCACATGTTATGTTTGATGAAATGCGAGCCTATGAATCCTTGCATTTTTTACCCATCACCTATCTTTTCAATGAGACTTGTAAGACATAAACCAACTCGAGTCTTATTAGACCATGCATGTTGTTGAGTAGCGAAGATTAAGTCGACTTGTAGGTGTTGTACAATCTAATCGATTCGGCTCCGGGACCCAAACTTTCCTAGGTTTGTAAGATATAACACAACTCAATCCATCACAACAATAATTGCTTGCTTATAATTTGAGAACATGTTTGTATGATCAATTCCCATGAATCCCCTATGACCCCATGATACCCTAGTGCTTTTTATCAATTGTTTACAACCCTTTCAATTCATCTTGCTTATTTACTTTCATTGCTATTTAGTTTAGTGACCTTCTACATCAACCCAAATTGTGACACCCCTAAGACACCACTAGTTTCAATAGAAATCTCATCTCAATTCCCGTCCCTTGGAATCCGACCTTTACTTGCCTCTTTACTAATTGTAGAGTTGTTTGTGAAGCTATAAATTGTGTTTTGGTCTAGGTGCTCCTAAGGAAAAGTTACCGAAAAGATTTAGTCCGACCAGTGTTTCTGGTCAGGCTACTGTCCAGGAATACTCGGCCAAGTATTCCCAATACTAGACCGAGTAAGGGATACTCGGGCGAGTATTCCCAATACTAGACCGAATATCCGGTCTGATGGGTAATATTTCCGCGGTTTTGATTAAAATGATTAGAGAAGTATAAATAACATATTGAGTAGTTTCTAATCTTTTCTAAATCATTATTTTACAAAACCTAACGACGCTCTAAACTTCTTTAATCATCTTCATCTTTTTCTAAGCCAAGGGTGATCCATTGTGAGCTTTTGGATCTCGTTGTCTATGTCGTCTGTGTTAGTAAGTCTCAAGTATTCCTAATCAGTTTATCATTGTTATTGTTAGAATTTGTGCAAACCCTAATTTGGGTTAATTTGGGGGAATGGTTTATAGTGATGGTATATGATTATTCGTGTGTACGTGACGCTGTCATGGAGAATTTCTATTGATTGCTTGTGTGTGCTCGGATTGCAAAAAAAGGTAGGGTTTCCCTACTCAGTTGATTGTGTATTTGATTTAAGTTGCGACGATGTGATTTAATTGATGTGATAAGTATTGTTGTTGAGTTGTATGCCTAATTGTGAAGTTGTGGTTGATTGATGATGATGGTGAGGTGCGTCCTTGGCTGAGTGGAGTCACTTGCGGGAGTGGCTTCACGCCCTTGATTTGCCCCTTGTGGAACCCGCCACCAGAGGGGATGTGCACATTAAGGAACATGGGTTGTTGCTCATTGCAATGAGCGGGACTTAGGTGGCCAAGGTGTAGATACCCAGTATCTGTCGAGTCTCCAACAAACACCCGATGATTATCCGACTACAACATGCTTAGGAATCACAGCATTTAATCAACAGTTTTGTATAACTATACGTCGGAAAACTCAAAACGATTTCGAAAACAAAACAGTTTTGTATAACATGCTTAGGAGTGTTTTATGCACGACGTCAGGGTCGCAATGACACTAACTAGAGTCAAAACCGACAACGGACCAAAAACCGACTAAAAAATTCAAATCCCGAATCCAACAACGAGTCAAACCAAGTTTAACATAAAAAACAAACATCACAAAGCTTCCATGTTATGTATTCCCAGAATAATTGAATGGTCAAGTACAAATAATGCCATCGAAAACCTAGGATAGAACAAATCATGATTTTAATTGCGTGATAGTGACAAGACAGCTCGAAGACCCGCGAAATAGCTCGCGCCTCTTCAAGTAGCCCATGCGGCCACGTCACTCAAAACGCACACAACCACCCATTTCTCTATAAATACCCCTAAAATGCCACCATTTGAAGGTATGCGAGTGTCCGCCCCCTCATCTCTCCCTTAAAATTCCCGTCTCGACTTCTTAAGTCACAAACCGACACGTATTTTCGACCTACCGATCAAAAATATAAGCCATACACATTGTTTGGTACCGTCATCGTGCATTAAATCACTTGACTGACCATCTCGACCAACTATACCACCACTAAACTTAACAAAACACTTTTTATATTGCTAAAACAATTTTCGACCGCGTTTTCCGACCTAACAAATTGTTACACTTCCGTCGATTTCTCGTCTGAAACCTAACATGTAAGTATGAGTGATGTGACTCATATTTGTGCACGTTTAGTCCCCGAATTGACTTCGTTCCCATGCTTTCTAGCAATTATTAGGGTCATTTCTTATCTTTAGTTCCCTATTTTGCATATTCTTTGAGGTTTTGTGTCCTTAGTAGGAGAGGATTGTTAGCCTTGCATTTATGGAGCTAAATGGATCGCATCTAATGACCGAGCATCGAAGAAGAGACCAATACTAAAAGACTAAGCAATTAAATCAATTAAATTGGGAAATGATGAAGATCCCCACGGCCCTAAATCAATCCCCACAGATTGTTAGGTAGTCGACAAAAGAGGAGGAACCCTGTCCCAGGATCCGGGCGTCTCGAGCTCAGGACGAGCGTCTAGGCCCAGGATCCGGGCGTCCTAAGTCTGAGCTCGAGCGGATTGTGAAGCAGTCCCGAGCATTCTCAAAGCCAAGACGCGCGTGTCCCTGAGGAATTGCTACTCAGCTCGCGCATGTCCCTACGGGATTTGCAAATCGTCAAACTTCTCGTAGGGTCCACTACTACAGATACAGGCTATAACAACGGTCAAAAACCGTTGTTATATAAAAAAGCGAACGTTGTTAAAGCGTCCGTTGTAAAAGGTTTTAACAACGGTTGATTTTCTTAAGGAAACCGTTGTTAAAAATATTAACAACGGTTTTAAGTATAAAAACCCGTTGTGTAATGTGTGACTCAATTTTGGGGGGAAAGATATAACAACGGGTTATAATATACAAAACCGTTGTTATAACTAAAGACAACGGGTTGTTTGTAAATAACCGTTGTTGTTTGTTCTTAAAAAATAAAAAAAAAATAAAATTAAATATTACTAGATGCATGCATAATTACGGCCCGTTATAATTCCGATGCATGCATTATTACTGCCATCACTGTGCATATGAACGGTCAATATGGAATCAGAAGGGTTAGTAATAAGATTTGAAGCAGCATTGAGAGAAATGATGATGATTATGGCACAACTTCCTAACATATATATTAATTAAAAAACAACTCAACCCACACATTTCTTAGTATAAATACATTGCATTATCTCAACTAACATTTCCATTATCTCAATATATACATCTCCAAACCCTAACTGCTAAAACAAACTCCAAATAAATTAACCCTACTTAATCTTTCAAAACAAACTCCAAACTCCAACAAAATGAATGATATCATCCATAAGACTCTTACTATGATCGAGAACAACAACAGTTTCATCCGCCGGTTGCTCCATATTGAGGAAAGTTTTAGGAGCTAACTTGCGGATGCTCGATCCGTACTAAAGGACGCCAAAGAAGATGGCTTGACGGAGCAGCAGCAGTTGCAGCTATATGACGATATAGCAACTGCTGAACGGAACCTCCAAATAGCCAAGGAGGAGAGGACGGATATGATAGAGGAGAATAAGATCCTCTATGAAAATATAAGAATTGCATTTTTATTAATGTAATTTTTTTTTTATTTATGTATTTATAAATATATATATATATATATATATATATATATATATATATATATATATATATATATATATATATATATATATATTATGTTTATCTTGCTTCTTCATCTTGCTTCTTCTTTGTTTTACTAACTAATTATGCGAACAATACTTAAACAAATAACATAATGGTCTATAAAAACACATACATGCAAAAGAAATAATTAGAAAAAGAAAATAATGACGATGAAACTAATAAAGGATTGGCGAGATTTACCTGATAATTACAGAACGTAAGAGACGATGAAATCAACGGATGACGGCGAGAAGATAAAGCGACGATGAGAAAGAGAGAAAGAGACGATGAGAAAGTGTGTGTTTTGTGTTTGTGTTTGTCTGCTGTGTTTGTGTTTGTGTATTAAGGTTTGTGTTTTGTGGCTGCAGCAGACTTGTGTTTGTGTGGTTTATAGTATGGAAGGTAGTGACAACGGTTATTAAACAACAACCGTTGTCAAATATGTTTTAACAACGGTTGTAAATCAACAACCGTTGTCAAATATGTTTTAACAACGGTTGTAAAAAACACCCGTTGTCAAATATGTTTTAACAACGGGTTACAAAAGTAACCGTTGTGATTACTTTTAACTAACTTAGCGCCAATTTTGCGCCAAATTATTAACAACGGTTCCGCATGTGTTACCCGTTGTTAAAACTAATAACAACGGTTTTTATAACCATACCCGTTGTAATTAATTTTAGTAAAATTCGCGCCATACATTCTACAACGTCTATTGTGATTTTCGTGAATAATCGTTTTTAAAGGGGCGTTATAGTTGCCTGGATTTGTAGTAGTGGTCTTAATCGTCATTTAAGCCCTTTGTAACCCTAATTCTTATACTTAATTATTAGTATATATATACCCCTCTTGTATTTAGAGGAGAGAGACCCCTCCGAGTGGAGGCACCAAGCTTTCTTAGATTAAATCAAGCTCTCTTAGATTAGATTAGGAGTAGATTAGAATAGATTATCCTTTAATCTTTCCACAAATTACACATTAATCTTTCCTTAATTATTGTTCAAGCTTTATTGGGTAATTGAAGATTATTGGGTTATTATATGGAGATTTGACAACTCTTCATCAATTAATCAAGTTCTCTTCTATTATTCATTCATTTCCATTTGTCCATCTTAATATTGGTATAATCTCTTTACTTTACTCTTTATTGCTTATTTTCTCACTCTTTAATCATGTTTATGCTTGTTAAGATAATTGACACCATTGATAACATGTCTTCCATGATAATAAGCGAGTAGTTACTTAACTAGGATTAGTGGGGGATTAGGGGAGTCAATCATGGGATAGATTTATGCTTAATGAGTTCATATGAATGCTTGCTTGTTGTTCTTCAACTTATCCATATATCATGTTTGATAAAATGCTTGATTAACAACCTAGCATGTTTCTCTTATCCTTTCAACAAGGCTTGTAAGATATAAACTAACTCAAGCCTTGTTAGATCTTGCATATATTTAAATAGCGAAAACCCAAGTCGACTTATAGGTGTTGTAAAGTCTTAACCGACTCGGCTCCGAGACGTAAGTTTCTCTAAGAATTGGTTTATCATGCATGTAGTTTAATAGGAAGAATTAAGTTTACTTGTAGGTGTTGTAAAGTCACAAATGACTCGGCTCCGGGACCGAAATCTTCTTATGAGTTATAAGACATGAACTAACTCAATTCCAACAATAATAATTGCTTGCATCCACATAACTCATTTATGTTATCTTACCATGATTCCCTTATTATCCCATGACATCCTAGTATCTTTATTAATGGTTTACATCTCTTAAATTATTGCTTGTTTTACTTTATTGCTTCTATTAGTTTAGACTCACCAACTCCAACCCAAATCAATTGTGACACTAGTATAAATTGAGATAGATAGACTTAGAACCCAAAGTACACCGTCCCGTGGATCGACCTCGACTTAACCACTATCTAGTTGTTTTTTGAGAATATAAATGTGCTTGTTATTCTTTTGACTTCTTTTCCGTTTTTCACTCATGATAATCCTAAAACCCAAATATGAATGAAATATTCAATGAACAACTTAACAATGTCATGC
The DNA here is from genome assembly GCF_048544455.1 of Silene latifolia. Lineage (NCBI taxonomy): Eukaryota > Viridiplantae > Streptophyta > Magnoliopsida > Caryophyllales > Caryophyllaceae > Silene > Silene latifolia. Next base: position 155,857,862 of record NC_133537.1, read on the forward strand.
AGAGTATTATCTAAAACCCTAAAGAGGAATGAAAATTTAAAACAACAGTTTGAGCTTCAAAATCCTAAACCCTAATAAGAGGAATGAAGTAGATGATGCGGGATGATAAAGATAACAAAGAAGACGAAAAACAAACAGATGCATGAAAAACAAAGAAGATGATCGTCTTAAAACCCTAATGATGAAACACAAAATTAAAGTGAACATACCTGATGATGATGATGATAAAGATAACGGGTAGGATGATAAGGGAAGGCAATGGAATCTGGGTGTCGGAAACTGGGCGACGACCAGCAACGAGAATGTAGAAAGCGGGGGAGAGATAATAATAAACTCAGGATACCAACGGTTGAGCTGATGTTGTGTGTGTTTGTGTGGTATGTTGTATGTGTTTGTAAATTAGTTTTTTATTAAGACAAACTATTGACAACGGGTCCTCAAAACAAAACCGTTGTTATATGTTAATAACAACGGGTTAATAAAAGTCAACTGTTGTCATAACTTTATTACAACGGTTAAAATATACCCGTTGTAATATATTCTCACCAAATTTGCGCCAAAATGAAATATGTCTAAAAGTCATTGACAACGGATAGAGGTACTACACCCGTTGTTGAAAATAATAACAAGGGTAGTGTCACTATAACCGTTGTTGATAGTAATAACAACGGGTAATTTCAATATAACCGTTGTTGAAAGTATTAACAACGGGTAATTTCAATATAACCGTTGTTATTGTTGAACACTTTTTTTTTTAAATTACTGTAATTCCATTACAGTCCAAACCTGTAACAATACATACTGTAACAGCAGAAGCACTATATACAGCAACATTATTCAGCAATTTCAACAACAACATCCACATCTAGTAATAAGATCAAGTAAATAAGACAACACCAGCATGCATGCATACTGCATATCTACAAGATTTACCATGCCATGCAAATTTGGGAAACTTTAACAATGACCATTGGTTCTATTGGCTTTTTAAAGCTACCAAAAGCTAAAGACATACAACACATCTCAAACTTGCTATAAATTCAGAAAAGAGGCATCCCATTAGCTCCCCACAACTCACAAATAAATTAAACCATCAAATTACTGGTCTGAAAATGACTCAAAATGTTGGTCGCCCCAGGCCACATAGATATAGACAATGGAAAATTTGCTGCCAAGAGCTTTAATCCATTGAGGAATAAGCTTATTGAGCTGGGATACCCGGTCAACAAAGTTAAGCCACAATGGGGGCCATGGGGATTCAAAGGGAGTCTACTCATTCAGTTTGGAACATCACTTGCACATGCAGAATCAACATTTAAGCTTGACATGATGTTTCAACTCAGAGGCCGTGGCAGGAACGACTGGAATGCTCCAAATAGGTCAACACTCGAACTATGCCTCTGGGTAGCCACAGACTCGGATGCTGAGCATCTGAAGAATACCATTGACTATGTCCAAGTGTCGTATGCGACCATCATTGATGGGCAGCAGTCAGCCAGGTCAGAAAGCGTCGATGCCTACAACCAGGTTGTGGTTGTGTTCCAAGCAATGTACCCCTAAAACCCCTACAAAATGTGTCCGTGTCTATGGCTGAAACTTCCAAGCAACGTCATGTGTTATTTGTTGAGTGTCAAACTGTGTGTGTATGTATCCGCCTATCATAAGCAGCGTCGTGGGCCTGTATGAAAAGGCAACTTAAATAAAGATAATGTGCAACTCTGTGGTCTTGTAAGATTTCCAGTACGTGTGTATTAAATATGCAGTTCCCTCTACTAATTTGTTCAGTGGAGATAGTTATTTAAAAAAAAAACTAAAAGGAAGATATATATATATTTAAAAAATAAAAATAAAAATAAAAGACACTATTTCATTATAAGATACAGTGGGTAGATGCTTATATTATGGACCATCTCAGGATCGGGGACGTTTCTTGGATGTCATACTTTCTTCGTTAACCCAAATACCTTCACCATGGTCATCATGCATATAGATGCTTCCAGTGTCCTCATGATCAGTGTCAACATCGTCGAAATAAGATACAGTGGTAGAGTGATCCATTCCCTCAAAAACGACATCCTGATCATCATCACCATTATCGGATGGACTACTCCTTCTACTCTTTATAGACAGTACAACAGACAACTTCTTATCCATAAGATCGGTGACATAGAACACTTGTTTAGCTTGGGATGCCATTATGATAGGATCATCCTTATTATTGCCAACCTTACCCAGATTGACCAACGTAAATCCCATCTTATCCTTTCGGACACAATGGATGTTGTTATCAACCCAGTTATATCGAAACAAAGGCATTCTGGAATCAATGTAATCTAGTACCAATATTTCTTGAATAACACCATAATAAAGGCATTTTCCCCAAATAGGCTTTTTATCTTTTGAAGTAGCAAAGTGCATTGCCTCAAATTCAGAACTCACACCACTATTTTGTATTGTGCTCAACTCATCTTGCTCGCGGGTGTAAAAAGTATATCCATTAATGGCAAAACTGCTGTAAAAGGTGACCCTTGCATTTGGACCTAAACCAAGACGTAGTAACCTAGGAGAGATGTCATCACCAGTTTGATTCTTACACTCTAAGACAATAATCCTAAACCACTCTGCAAACGTCTTCGTATGCTCGTTTGAAATCGACTTCTCAGTCTTGTTTGGGTGATTGTATTTGAGCTCATCTTTGTGTTGTTGAATATAAGGTTACACCTCTTCTTCGTTGTTTAGCACATACGTATGTGTTAAATGCAACCTTTCACGTGTCACAATTTTTTTAACCCGGCCCCTAATACCTTTTCCGGTCATCCAGTCACTATGACGATTCTTAGGAATGCCAATCAACTCCTCAGGGGAGAGATGAGCGTAACAATATGAAAGAGCTTCGTCTAAAATAGCGCGTTCAGCAATACAACCTTCCGGACGATACCGATTAGATGTATAGTCCTTGTAGACTTTCATCAAACTTTCGAAAGGATACTGGTATCTCAAGTACACGGGCCCAAGGTACAAAATCTGCCTAACCAAGTGAATGGTCGGATGAATCATGATAGTGAAGAAAGAGGGTGGAAAATACATTTTCAGCTGACAAAGAGAGGTTACAAGAGGTCATGCAATGAATCCGCGTCATCGGGATCTATGACTTTCTCGCATATGGACTGGAAGAAGAGACAGAATCTAGTTATAGCATATCTTACCTTTTCAGGTAAAATGGAACGAATAGCCACAGGTAGTAATTGTTGCATCAAAGTGTGACAATCATGTGACTTTAACCCAGTGAGTTTTAGGTCTTGCATCGACACTAGGCTTTTGATGTTCGACAAATAACCATGTGGCACTTTAATTCCATTCAAGCATGCACAGAACTCTTTTTTCTCATTCCGTGAAAGGGTATAAGCTGCTGGCGGTAAAAATATACGATTACCTCTCTTCCGTGTTGCCAACTCTACCCTAATACCCATCATTTTCATATCTTCCCTAGCTGAGGCGTTATCCTTTGTTTTACCGGGAACATTAAGAAGGGTATTGATAATATTATCACAGACATTTTTCTCAATGTGCATGAAATCGAGGCAATGCCTGACCTCTAGGTCAAGCCAATATGGAAGTTTATCAAAAAATATGGATCTTTTCTTATACCCAAGAGTAGACAATTTAGAGCCGCGCTTGTTCCCATAATCTATCTCAATATGCTTTACTTTCTGATAAACATCATACCCACTCAAAATTCTAGGAGGTTGACGAAGTTCTTGTCTTTCATTTAATGTTTTCTGCATCTTGCGATAACAATGGTCATGATACAAGAACCTCCTATTTCCCATATACACATACTTATGAGAAGACTTCAAGTATCCAGACTCGATATCCTCCACACAAAATGGACAAGCCTCTTTCCCATGAACTATGTGCCCAGAAAGGTCGCCATAAGCCGGATAGTCAGATATTGTACACAATAACATCGCTCTCAAATTGAAAGTTTCGTTCTTATATGCATCAAATACTTCTATCCCACTATCCCACAACATTCGCAAATCATCTAGAAGAGGTTCAAAATAGACATCTATATCATTTCCAGGTTGTTTAGGGCAGGAAATTAACAACGACAATATCAAATACTTTCTTTTCATGCACACATATGGAGGTAAGTTTTAAATAGCCAACACTACTGGCCAAGTACTATGTTGGCTACTCATGTTTCCGTGTGGGTTCATTCCATCAGTGGACAACGCTAGACGTAAGTTTCTAGGTTCATTGCCGAACTCGGGATACTTAGCGTCGAACAATTTCCATTGCATACCATATGCCGGGTGTCTTAGATTTCCATAATTTATTTTTCCTGTTTCATGCCAAGTTAACATTTTTGAATCATCGGGATTCGCATAAATCCTTATGACTCTTGGTATCAATGGAAAATACCACAACACCTTAGCAGGGATCCCTTCCTTATCCTTATAACGCCACTCCAAACATTTAGGGCAATTGGTTAAGTTTTGATATAATTTCCGATACAATATGCAATCATTTGGACATGCATGTATTTTCTCATATTTCATACCCAATCCTCTTATTAGTTTTTTCGCCTCATATGTCTTAACAGGTAGAACATTACCATCTGGAAGCAACTCCTTTATCAAGGCTAAAAAACTAGTGAAACGCGTGTCACTCACCCCATTTGCCCCCTTGATATTATACAACTTCACCACAGCCGACATTTTTGTGAACTTACAACCAGGATACAGAGGTGCTTCAGACTCACACAACTTCTCATACATGTTGTTAAGGTCATCCCAATTAATAGTGTCATCACCTACATCTTCAAAAGCATTCGACTCATCATCATTCTCTTCATTATCTATAGACCCAACATTCAACTTCTCTGCTTCCAACTCTTCCAACTCAAAAAACTCGGCAAACTCGGGATCATCAGTTGACCTTTCGTGTACCTCAACATCATCTTCTTCAAAGCTATTCTCGTCCTCTAATTGTTCCCCATGAAATATCTAACGTGTATAGGATCGACTAAATATCCACTTTTCTAGGTGTATTTTAACGTCCGGAAAAGCCATATACCTAATATTACCACATCTTTCACAAGGACGTGCAATACTAGAAGAACCTCTCAAATTGTTCGAAACAACTTCACAAAATTCAGCTAAACCATCCTTATAGTTGCGGTCACTCATATTGGCATCAATCATCCAAGTTCGAGTCATTTTTCTAAATTCGTAATATATAGGCAACTAATTCAGAAAATCCAATAATAGGCAAACAAATAAACGAAATTCAGGAAAGCAATTAAGCTAAATTATCAACAAATTAGATAATAACCCAAAAAATTCACAAATTCAAAAATAATCGACATTCATAGGCCAGGAAATTGAACATACAATCCTATATCTATAAGCGTTGCTAAGAAACATATATACCGGATTGATAAACACAATGAGGTAGAGAAAACGGTGACAACAGTGATGGAGATGAAGACAGAGAGACGATCAGGGAGGAATGGAGGATGATATTAGTGTATAGTAGAAGTATTAGCTTGTGTTTGTGTTTTGTAGCATATAGTAGAATAAAGAAATCTGTTGTTCTTAAAATTTCCATAACATTAATAACAACGGGTATTCAGTCTACAACCGTTGTTACAACCTAATAACAACGGGTTCTAAAAAAACCGTTGTAATTACTTTTCACTAATTTTGCGCCAAATTATTAACAACGGTTAAAATGTATTACAGATTCAACCGTTGTTATTAGTTTTTATATTAACAACGGTTTTTAAAGTATGACCCGTTGTTAAAACCAATAACAACGGTTAACAACATAGAACCGTTGTAATTAAGTTTGGTAAAATTCGCGCCATCCATTCTACAACGTCTTATGGTGAATTTCGTGAATAAGCGTTATTAAAGGGTCGTTGTAGTTGCATGTATTTGTAGTAGTGTAAGGAACTTGTTCCTCAAGGTCGTTTTTACCGTTTTATTGTAGTTTCCATGTTTGTAGTTGTATCTTTGTCCTAGCTATGATGATGACCGAAGGCTTGGCATATGGAGTATGTGATGGATCTTTTGAGTACGACTATAGGTATGGGGAGTTTGAGGAGCAAGTCAACACAAACCTACCTTACAACTCATACAATGAAAGTCCTAACTACTACCCCAACTTTCCCCACCAAAATCACCACACCCATTATCCACAACAACCACCCACCGAAAACTCACTTTACAACCAATTCCAAATGCCACAATATGATCACTTTCACACCACCCACAAAAAAACATGAGCTTAACTTTGACATTCAAAATATGGTTCTCCAAATTATGGGAGACCAACAAAATTTATTCACACAAATTCTAGAAGAGAGCCAAAATAGGAATAATGTTCTCCAAAGCATTATTACCCATAGTGAGGAGTTGGCAATTCGAATTGCCTAAATGAAGGCAACCCAAGAAACCACCCAATCAACCACTCCCCACCAATCCTTGAGCATTGATCATGAATGTGAATTTGAGGTAATGACCTTTGATGAAGAAGATGTAAAGTGGGAAGTGCCAAACTCTTTAAGCTCTTGTGAGTATGAAAGTGTAGTATTTGATGAAGAAGATATGAGGTTGAGTAAGCCAAATACTCTTATCCTTTGTGAGTATGAGGGTGTGTCATTTGTGTGAACATTGAGGTGTTGGAGAAAGAGTTAATGAAGAGTAGTGAAGCCCCTATCAATGATTCATATGGAGATAGTGATGATGATAAGCTTATGGAAGAAGCTTATGCGGAATATGTGTCTTGCAAGAACTTATAGAATGAATAAGAGGAATGGAGTTGTCAGATTGCCTCACTTGAGGATCCCATCCTTGAGAAGTTTGAGGTATGCTTCCATGGAGAAGATGAATGTCTCTTTCCTATTGACTATGAAGACCTTTTCGCACCGACCATGGAACCTATGATTGTTGAAGATGATATGGTAAACCTTCTCCATGAGATAAACTTGTCATATAAAAGGTACTTAGTGGAGAGGCTCAAGAACAAAGCTATGAATGAGCTTACTTGTGGAAACTTGGCACCCACAATCTCAATTCCTAAGCTATCCCATCATCAATGCTATGAGAATTCTCCTTCTATTCTTGAAGGATTGATAAATCTGAATGCTATCACCATCACTATTTTTGAGGGGGGTGGGAGAGAATGGATGCCTCCCGATGAAAAGAATTCTAAGCTTGCCAGCTTGGAAAGACAATAAGGCTATGGTGAAAAGGCCAAAATGAAAGGGAGAAATTTTCGTAAGAAGCCCCTTGTGGAGGATTGGCTCTATTCTATTTTGAAGTGGCCAAGGTCCTACTTGTGCTTATTTGAGGCCTATTCACAAGCCTTTGATCGCCTACTAAGAGCATTAAGCTCCATGGACAATGAAATTTGTCATTTGACTTAGTATTTGTGAAGTCCTATCTCAAACCACCATTTGTAATATACTTTCATTTAGCATAATCTTGCATGCATTCATCGCATGAGAGATGAAAAGGAGGGGTCTCATATTTTAATTGAGCATTTTTGAAGGAAAATGATGAAAATATGAAGATAGGAAATGCAAAGAAATGAAGAAAATTGAGGATTCGAGTGTTGGGTAAAAAATTGCATCAATCCGTGGGGACCGAGCCCAACTTGATCCGGGCGATTTTCTGAGAAAACGGGCGTTCCAGAGCTTAAACTCGAGCGGGTCGAAATCAACTCGAGCGGGTTGAGGCTGGACTCGAGCGGGTTACTTTCAACTCGAGCGGGTTGACCTTGAAATTAAACGTTTTCTCTCATTTGGCTCGTGGCATGGCTATATATGCATCCTATCTACCATATTCATCTCGTACAATGATTGTAAGAACCCTTTCTTTCCTTATCTCTCATGTATAGTTGTATTTATGTAGTTACCTCATGATTAAATCCCTTTCTTCCTACATTAGCAATAGTGTTTGAATTCGGTTTGGGACATCATAGTTAATCATATATTATAGCTTGCAATGTAATATATCTCACACGATTCATGTAGTTAGTTGCATATAGACTAGAATTCATGCATAGTCACTAATGGCGAAACCTATTCCTTTCTACACTAGAAATAGTGCTTAAATCGGTTTGGGGAGGTTTGATCATAGGTGATCATAGTTTAATAGAGAACATGCATCATCTAGTGTAGTTTAGTTTGCATTCATTTGTTATATATGTCATATAGAATTGCATTTAGTTAAAGCATGCATTCATTCATATCATATCATTGCATTTGTACTTCAATTTTCAAAAAAGAAAAAAAAAACTTTAAAAATCCAAAAACATGTATTTTTTTTCATTCCTACTCCTACATGTACATTGAGGACAATGTCCAAAATAAAGTGGGGGATGGGAATTTATATTCCAAAAATGCATAAATATTGAAAAATTTCGAAAAATCCCAAAAATATGTTCTTTAATTTCATAAAAACAAAATTCATAAAAATTTTAAAATATAAAAATTCCGAAAACATGTTCTTTCGTTTGTAGTGTAGAATTATATATATTGTATATATTTGTTTGTTTTTTTGTCACTCTTATCACATTCGGTCGACTAAGCCACATTCGAGGTACGAAGGAAATAGAAGGTCGCATGGTATGATCTTTCCAAATCTCCTTCCTCCTTTTTATATGTTAATCACAATGTGGCTATCTTTTGTTTGATGTGGTATGAACCAATGAGTTGTTAAGAGTTTCCATCTAGATTATATGGCATTTTAGTTTATAGAAGCATATGCATTAGAGTTGTATATATGTTAGTTGCATCATGGAATGTAGTTTGCATGGTTAGAAATTTTTTGTGAAAATGCCTATTTGGGAAGCTTGACAAGTGTATATAAGGCCCTTGTAGATAATTTTTCTCCTTGAGACTTTGTTTGCTAGAATACCCTCAAGACACCCTACGATGTGTCATACTAGTATTATTTGACCCATGGACTAAGGCCTACTAAAGAGTACCTTTTGGTGTGATAACTTCTTGGCTACTGTTTATTCCAAGGTGACCCTTGATGCCATGGAACCGTTTTTTCACTCCTATCATCAATATTTTGTCAACAAAAAGGGAATGGGTACAAAAATCTACAAATTGAGTTCAAGTACCAAAATCAAAGTCAAAAAGTTTGCAAATTGCATCAATGAAAAGAGGAGCAAAAATAGAATCATATGCTTCAATAAAAGTACCCTTGCTACAAAATGGGGTTACTTTGAAAAATGTTCAAAAATGCAAAGATTGATTAATTTGCCAAGTATCAAAATGCCAAACATCAAAAATGGCAAAAACAATGTTCTCAAAAAGTCAAATACCACAAGAAATTGTGGGGAAAAAAAATGGAAACTATCATTGTGAAACTCATACACTTTAAATCCCTTTATCCTTGATGATCCTATCTTTGTTGCATGGTGGAGAGGGGATAACTGTTCCTCTTGTCTAGGCAAGAGGGGGAATTCCGCAATCCTACAGTGTTTCTAACACCATAGGGAGCCTACACTTGACAAAAGCATTTAGCGATTGAGGATAAAAGTACCCTAGTTTGATTCAGCTTAGAGGTGATTTGTTGGTATCCTTTTGGGCTTAGTAGCTTGGAGAAATGATATCTACAATGGAGTGTGTACCCTTAGATTACTTCCCCTTTAGATGATTTGCGCCACTTAGATGAGGAAAGTGGCTATTCTTTTGTAGATGCATCTATTACTTACTTTGTGTGCTTAATGCTTGGATGTATCGCCATTTTGGCAAGCCCCACCTTGCCTTGCAAGAAGGCATATTACCTCATGGATGTCTTGTTGTGAGTTGAAGGGGCGGAGTAAGACCCGCTAATTATTTTACATCGGCTATATTAGTAGGCTAGTTTAAATAAAGGTCATAGTTTTAGTCACCTCTTTACTCGGGACGAGCAAAGGTTCGGTTTGGGGATGTTTGATGTGACTCATATTTATGCATGTTTAGTCCCCGAATTGACCTCGTTCCCATGCTTTCTAGCAACTAGTAGGGTCATTTCTTATCTTTAGTTCCCTATTTTGCATATTCTTTGAGGTTTTGTGTCCTTGGTAGGAGAGGATTGATAACCTTGCATTTATGGAGCTAAATGGATCGCATCTAATGACCGAGCATTGAAGAGGAGACTAATACTAAAGGACTAAGCAATTAAATCAAGTAAATTGGGCAATGATGAAGATCCCCACGACCCTAAATCAGTTCCAACGGATTGTTAGATAGTTCTAGAATAGAGGAGGAACCTTGTCCCAAGATCCGGGCGTCTCGAGCTCAGAACGAGCGTCCAGGCCCAGGATTCGGGCGTCCTAAGGCTCAGCTCGAGCGGATTATGAAGCAGTCCCGAGCATTCTCAAAGCTAGGACGTGCGTGTCCCTGAGGAGTTGCTACTCAGCTCGTGCATGTCCCTACAGGATTTGCAAATCCTTAAACTTCTCTTTGGGTCTTAATCGTCATTTAAGCCCTTTGTAACCCGAATTCTTGTACTTAATTATTAGTATATATACCCTTCTTGTATTTAGAGGAGAGAGAGCCCTCTCAGTGGTGGCACCAAGCTTTCTTAGATTAAACCAAGTTTTCTTAGATTAAATTAAGCCCTCTTAGATTAGATTAGGAGTGTATTAGAATACATTATCCTTTAATCATTCCACAAATTACACATTAATCTTTCCTTAATTATTGTTCAAGCTTCATCAATTAATCAAGTTCTCTTCTATTATTCTTTCATTTCCATTTGTCCATCTTAATATTGGTATAATCTCTTTACTTTACTCTTTATTGCTTATTTCCTCACTCTTTTATCATGTTTATGCTTGTTAAGATGATGGACACCATTGATAACATGTCTTCCATGATAATAAGTGAATAGTTACTTAACTAGGATTAGTGGAGTATTAGGGGGTCAATCATGGGATAGATTTATGTTTTATGAGTTCATATGAATGCTTGCTTATTGTTCTTCAACTTATGCATATATCATGTTTGATGAAATGCTTGATTGATAACCTAGCATGTTTCTCTTATCCTTTCAACAAGGCATGTAAGATATAAACCAACTCAAGCCTTGTTAGACCTTGCATATTGTTAAATAGCGAAAACCCAAGTCGACTTGTAGGTGTTGTAAAGTATTAACCGACTCAGCTCCGAGTCGTAAGTTTCTTAAGAATTGGTTTATTATGCCTGTAGTTTAATAGGAAGAATTAAAACGACTTGTAGGTGTTGTAAAGTCATAAATGACTCGGCTCCGGGACCTAAATCTTCTTATGAATTATAAGACCTGAACTAACTCAATTCCAACAATAATAATTGCTTGCATCCACATAACTCATTTATGCTATCTTACCTTGATTTCCTTATGATCCCATGGCATCCTAGTATCTTTCTTAATTGTTTACATCTCTTAAATTATTGCTTGTTTTACTTTATTTCTTCTATTAGTTTAGACTCACGAACTCCAACCCAAATCAATTGTGACACTAGCATAAATTGAGATAGATAGACTTAGAACCCAAAGCACACCGTCCCGTGGATCGACCTTGACTTAACCACTATCTAGTTGTTTGTTGAGAATATAAATGTGTTTTATGGAGTGAACAACGACTCGCTCACCATCAATGAGGGTGTAATAATCCTCTTCTTGTCTTTTATCTTTTTTATGACCTTAACATGCTAAAATATGAATAACATGGTCCAAATTACGGATCGAATGAGCCAAAATCAAGTTTTGACCGAAAATAGAAGGCCCTTAACACCACTAGGTGCCTCGCGCCTCGATGAGGTGTCCTAGTCAAAACTCAAACGTGTTTGAGTTCATTCTTTCCATTTTTCATTTCATTTTACAACCAGTTTTTACCATTTTAAATCATTTTTATGATAAATCTTTTTAACCATAAAACATTTTCACCCTCGGTTGCTTATACCATGACGGTTTAATCCGTGTATCGGTGATAATATTTATTTAATTACATTTTGAAAGGTATTTTAAACCTTTTATTTCATTTCTTTACATTTCAAAACCAACATATTAGTCATACATGCAAAATCATCCTTGGTTCTACATACCATGTCGATTTTAAACCCGAGTACGATGATAAACATTGACTGATTACAAACAAATGAACTTAATACAATTAGTTCATAATCATTTTTCAAAACTATTCATGTTAAGCTTGCAAAACCGAACTCGACATCGAATATTGTCAATACAATGATGATTATTCAAGTCTCGTTCTTCATATTTAACACAAAAGCGGTCTAAACGACCTTTTCAAACAAAGATGGGTTTAAACACCCCTTACAAAATGTTTTACAAAACGTTTTCAACAGGCAGAAGACATCCCATTGGATCGTCTGCTACCCCTCGCCTAGATAGGCCAACTATTTTCCAGTTTTCAAACCAGGACACGTCTGCATGTATTGCCTGAAGGCTCGCGCCTCAATAGGCTGCCTGATACAGACCCTGCTTCCTTGCCAGCACTTGTCTAGGACGATCCCGACTTTGGTTAACCCGAATACATGACGGATCAGATGGCTAGGCTGCCCCTTTTACCTTGTATTTACAACAACGCCTTTCTAAGACAAATGGATCACGTTATGCACCATCAACCTAACTCGGTAAATGGATGTTTAATTTCCGTCTTGCATGCAAATCAACAATAAATCCAACTTGACATCAATTACTTTATATTTGGATAAACAACCGACATAGAAAGCTCACATGTTTGGTTTAAACTTGTGGATGCGCATTCATGCATTTACCCGTTTTATCAACTTTTGCATTTAACCAACCAAGATCGATCAGTAAAGGGCGCTACAGCGGGCGGGATTGGGTGTCCGATTAAAGCTTCCCAATACGTACCTTCACCTCTTACTCAGAAACTTTGGATAGTGGAGGACCTTATCCAGGGCGTACGAGAGTCATTCTAGAGATAGGATGCTAAAGAGGAACGACTCCTTATCTTTAGTACCTATGTCAAACACCGCTTTTTGCCTTGGTTGGCCTAGGTATAAAGTGGATTCGAACGGGTTCCAAGCATCCCACAAATGCTGGGTAGCGACTCCGAACATTTCTTGCATCGTTTCGAGACCCTTGTCGAGACGAAACCGACCGATCTAAAATGATCCGGTTGAAAGCATTTTTACGCCACAGATTAGCTAGGCGTCGCAGGTGGCCTATGTCAACAGATTGGCGACTTCGCTGGGGATTACTAGGACGCTTGTGTCTTTGTGATCCCTAGATGGTGAGACTCGAATGAGGTCTTGGTGGAAATGCATTAATGATATTACGGTCATAAGGCGGGTTCCTGGTCTGGGCCCACAACCTAACCTTTTTCGACCAATTGGCTCGTCACGTCGGCGTGAGTTTTCTCATCCCCGCGTTTTGAATCTCGATTGAGTCAAGCATACCGTTGACGTTACACATTTCTGTTTTGTCAAAGAGCTTTCATTTCCTTCGTGCACCAGGCTAGGGCACCCTCCTTACACATATTGTTTGGATTGGTATCCCTCTCAAAAATCGGGATTTGATCTCTTGATGTCTAACCCACCCTTTTAAGCCAAAACCCATGTCATCATTATGCATAATATAATGAAACTGCGAATGCTTAGGTGTTATGTGATCATAAGTCCTCCCGTGTCATTTCAAACATTCAAAAACCCCTTTTGCGCCATTATAATGGCCATTTCAAACCTCGGTCTTTCGCCGACTGTTGTATTTCCAAAAAGCACGCCTGTTTAGGCCATCGTAATGACGATTTTTAAACACGGTTTTCAACATCCACTTCAAAAATCACGCCTTTTTAGGCCTTCGTAACGATGATTTTCAAACATGGTTTTCGCAACCATTTCAAAAACACCTTTTTACGCCGTTATAATCGCCGCGTCAAGACACAGATTTTAACCCGTCTCGCGCCGACACAATGGTTCTTTCAAAACCCGAAAATAACGCACACCCTTTTTTTGAGACTTTTTCAAATCCCGAGGACCATGCACTGTCCCCGGGACCACGACCTTTTCAAACCTTTCAAAACTCGATTTTCAAAACATACGATTTTAGATTTCAAAACCCGTCTTTGGAATCAGCACAGTGTTTTCAGAGCCGCCACAACTCAAACTCAAACCGTCTTTTAAAAACAAACTTAAGACAACTTTATAACTGACCGATTTTCGAAGATTCCTACTCTTCGGAAGCCGTCCATAAAGCGACAAACGAATCTTTTTGAAAATCTCTATTTTCGAAAATTTCAGTCCACCATTGCAATTCCGCCTCGTGTCTATCGAGTCGAAGCAAGCGTACTTATGGGTCTTTACTTATGAGTCGACTCCCCTCGAGACTCGTCCAACGGCGTCACGCCACTACGTTGGGCATGAGTCAAAATCCGGTCAGCACCGTCACATTGTAAATCGGGTCAGCACCGAGGCAACACACATGGTTGCCCTTAACTTTTTGACTATGAAGTGCCTTTCCGTATTTTGTGTTGTCTGCGTTTAGTCGTTAAACAGTGTTGGATTATGATGTCACGTGAGCCATTTTCTGCCTTAGAGCCATGTCCCTGTCTTCAGCTTCGTCCAGTGACAACGATGACAACAGAGATCTCACGACTGCTCAGCTAGCCAGCCTTCTCACCGCTCTTAAGGTCACCCTAGACCATGTCGAGACCCGTATCGACACCTTGGAAAACAAGGAAATCGGAGAACACAATACTCCGCCTTTGACTGAAACCGAGAAAAGGCTCAAGCTCTTGTAAGAACAACTCCTAGCCCGTGGTAACAACATCCACCTTGAGAACAATCGAAAATTCGAACCCGTTGGGGATTAACTACCCGGCAACTTTACCCTGACTGATGTACCAAAATATAAGGAGGTGGAAGACCCGTTCAACCACATTCGGGCCTTTAAAGACTAGATGTCTATCAAAGGGGTCAAGCAGGAACTTTTCACCCGGATCGTTCCGTCATCCCTGGAACCAATTCCCCGCCAATGGTACTATTCAATCCACCCAAAAGCATTACTGCCTGGGACGAAGTCACCGTTGAATTTACCAAACAATATGACGACAACGTCGAAATCCAAGCCAACACCCGCACTCTTGAGGTCCTGACTCAGAATGATAAAGAAGGGTTCACGGAATTCCCCACCCGTTGGAGGAGTGTAAGCACTCAACTGGTTAGTAAGACGAGTGAATCAACTCTAGTGGACAAGTTTTTCAACAACCTCCGTTCGGTTTATCCAACCTTGCTAAGATATCAAAACATAAAAACATTTCAGGACCTACAAATCCTCGGAACTCGCATCGAAGACGACCTCCGCAAGGGTGTCCTAGCCAAAACCACCGGTAGAGGCTATTAGGGATCTACATCAACTGGATCTCGCCCCTATGGTTAAACAAAATCGACGAGGTCAACCTCCTCGAACCAACCACAAAGAAAACTGAATGTCCTCAAAGGCTATTCACAAACTTGGAAACAACCTATGCTAGTGCCCTAAAAAGACTCATGGAACAAGGGAAACTACAGCCAATTGGGCCCACTCTAGACCCGTCTGATGCCAAGAAAACCCGTTTCTGGAATCCCAATGCCTAGTGCCAATACCACTAGGGTAAAGGTCATGACACGGAGATCTGCTTTAAACTGAAGCACGCCATTCAAGATATGATTGAGAAAGGGGAATTACCTTTACGTCCACCCACCAAACCAAATAACAAGACGAACCCATGGGAATCCATGCCATCTCTGATGACGAGCCAACCTTGTATTACTCACACCTCATCCTGCCGATTGATGACGAGGTGAATGCCTTGGAAAAGGATACCCCGGACGGGATGTTTGTGTCCAGCACTACAACCATGCTCACCATGTTCCAACAGGTTGAAGAAGCCATAGCCAGTCTCTTAGAAAGGATTACCCGACTTGAGGACGCCTACCACCGGTTGATTTTCAACCCACCAATAGCACGCCCGAGGGAGGGTCCTCCGAGCACCCTAAATGCCCATTACCAGAAAGTATTGCTCCCGCAACCATTCTGGCATGCACCCCCCCCCCCAAACTTCCCCTACAAAAACTACCCGCCGAGGAATACCCCTTCAAGGTACCCTCGCGATCCCGAAATCAACGGTATTTGGAGAGACGACACAGAGGATGTCTACATTGTTCTGAGGAAGGGCAAAAAAGCAAAAGAAATCAGTCATCTTACCCGGTCCGGATGCCCCTACCAAAATCCGAACAGTTCAACAACCATTGCAACAATGAATGACCAAATCATCCCGGACGTGGACACTGAACCCAAGGTTCTCGAAAACTCGATCCTTAAACAGCATGAAAAGGCGAAGGCCGAAATTTCAATTTGGCAACTGATTCCTACGTCCTTTGAACATCGGCAGGGTTTGCTACAAGCCGTAGGAAAGTTGATAGTTCCATCTACCTCTTCTCCCGAAGAAGTGGTAGCACACATGACAAGGTATGTCCCCGACCTGAGCAACCCGGTCATCTTCTCTGATGAAGATATCCCTCCATTCGGAGCCAACCATAACCTGGCCCTATACATCACCTTATAATACCTCAAGAAGATTTTGCTTATGGTTCTAGTGGATGACAGATCCACGGTCAATGTCATTCCCCTCAAGATGGCTCACAAACCAGGAATCAAGGAATTTGATCTGGTTCCAACTAATCAAGGAGTACACGCTTATGATGGCACTCGTCGTAAGGTTGCAGGGCTTATCACCCTGACCGTTGCAACTTGACCCTTGGAAAGACAAGCCAATTTTCAGGTGGTCGATATCGACGCCTCTTTCAACATGCTTCTGGGACGCCCCTGGATTCACGCTGCGAAGGCCGTCACCTCGACCCTTCTTCAGGAAATCAGGGTCCCTTTCAACGGGAAAACAATTACAATTCCCGCATCCCCGATCAAGGCTATCATGAAGAAGGGAGTAGCCTCTCAGGTCATTGAAGAGGACGACAGCAAAATGTGGGGATTCCATGCTGTGAATGCCATAACCGATGAATCAGCATCCTTAGATTGTGACCCGTTATCGAAACTCACAGTCAACCGCATTTTGATGCGCCAGGGTTATTTCCCAGACCTACATCTCAATCCACTAAAGAGCACCTTGCCTCCTATGAAACAGGCCAAGGTCCGCAACATCCTCTTCGAGCTAGGCTATAAACCAGCCGATGAAGACGTCCAGGAAATGAATCTCCTACTACGAAAACGCAAAAAATACGGAGTCATCCTCCGTCCCCACCATTTGACTCTCAATGGATACTTCGTCCCCGAGGGAGAATCCGAGCTCTACAACGGCTATACTGAGCCAATTTATGACTCCGTAGGTAAGGTCAAACACTCGGACGTAGAGGTCTTTCAAGACTACTACTTCATCCCCGACAACACCAAAGCTGCGTCAACCAAATGTGAGTCGACCCCATGCCTCGACGGACAAGCCATCAGTCTCATCTTCGGAGAAGATCACATCAAGCACCTCGGCTATATGGACATCAACAACATTGCTTTAGAAGATAACCAGTTCAATCCCACCGCCTTAATCTCTGATACTAACCCAGAGAAAGCTACACAAGGCTGGAGGAAGACTGTCAAGTGGACCGATCGCCAAGGCCGCATTCTTAAGATCACAACTGGAGAAGGCCCTATGTTCAAAGAGGGAAGTGAAGAAGAGTCTGAGTCTGAGTCTGAGTCTGCCCTAGCTCCTTCCACTCCTTATGTCCTAGTCAAAGTCCCCTTTCCACTATTTTATCGCAAACTTGTGGCTGCCTCAGAGGCCGAGTCAACTAGGGTCATCCCTACTCCCGTGGAGGGTAGCAACATGGAGCTAGTTCCAGGAGCCACCGCCTCTACTGTGTCGCCTCTGACTGCCCATGAGATGTCTGTCCTATCCGAGCTTTTCGCTCAAGCCGACTTAGTGAACGCTAAGTTTGCTTATAACTAATCTCAATTTAATTGCAATGCAATTCTAAAAGAATATGAGGAATTTGACTTGAGTGACTACCCACCTCACCTAGCCAAAGAACTTGACAAACGAGAAGATAGGACCCCCATCATTGAGGAGACCGAACCTATTAACGTAGGGACCGATAACACACCTCAAGAACATAGGATAGGGACCACCCTTGACCCCTCGGAAAGACGGTAGTTCATCGACCTCCTACACGAATACAAGGGCATATTTTCATGGTCCTACAAAGATATGCCTGGGAACGACAGGGAGATTAAAGAACACAGGACACCCAATAAGCCCGAAGCTAAACCCGTGAAACAGAAGTTGCGCCGCATGCGCCCTGAATGGGCCCTTAAAATCAAGGAAAAGGTAGAGAAACAGTTCAAAGCTGGATTCATCAAAGTTTCAGAATACTCTGACTGGGTGGCCATCATAGTCCCTGTACCCAAGAAAGACGGGATAATTCGGGTTTGCGTCGATTTCAGAGACCTGAACAAAGCAAGTCCTAAAGACGGCTTCCCTCTTCTACATGTTGACATCCTGGTGGATAACACCGCCGAATACGCCCTATTATCATTCATAGACGGGTATGCTGGGTACAACTAGATCAAAATGATCGAGGAAGACATGCACAAGACTGCATTCACTACACAGTGGGGTACATATTGCCACACTGTCATGCTCTTCGGTATAATCAACGCTGGAGCAACCTATCAAAGAACCGCCACCACTCTCCTATATGACATGATTCACAAGGAAGTAGAAGTGTATGTCGATACATGATCGTCAAATCAAAAGTGCGGGACGGCCATATCAGCGTCCTTCGGAAATTCTTCGCTCGCCTTCAGAAATACAATATGAGACTAAATCCTCAGAAGTGTTCATTCGGGGTCACCTCCGAAAAATTCTTGGGACACGTCGTCAGCAAAAGGAGCATCGAAATTGATCCTACCAAAATCAAGGCTCTTCAACAAATACCTCGGCCTAAAATCGAGAAGGAGATACGGGGGTTTCTCGGTCAGGTCCAATACATTAGCCGCTTCATAGGCAAGCGCACTATGATTTGTGAAACAATCTTCAAGAACCTTCGCGCCTCTGATCACACCGATTGGGATAAAGATTGTCAAAAGGCCTTTGACAGGATAAAGGAAATCCTATCCAAACCTCCTATCCTCATGCCACCTCAACAAAGAGTTCCCTTATCCGTATACCTGACTGTCACTGACAGCCATGGGAGCAATGCTAACAGAAACAGTCGACGGCGAAGAACGAGCCATCTACTGCATCAGCAAAAAGTTCATCGAATACGAAACAAGATACACCCAACTGGAAAAGACATGGCTTACCCTAGTCTGGTCAACAAAGAAGCCGTGACATCACATGCTCAGGTACACGGTTCACATCTACTCCAAGATTGACCCGTCAAATACATCTTCAAAAAACCCGTACTAAACGGAAGATTGTCTAGATGGACACTAATGCTATCCGAATTTGACCTCAAATTCAGACCCCTCAAGGTTATTAAGGGAAGGGCAGTCGCCGATTTCCTGGCAGAAAACCCCGTCAACGAGGATACAACGACCGACACATTGTCACTTCCTGACGAAAACATCCTTTGTACCGACACCGACGCATGGGACCTATACTTCGACGGTGCATCAAACTTGAGAGGTTTCGCGGTAGGAATCCTTCTAATATCTCCAGAAGGGGAACATGTTCCGATCTCAGTCAAACTAGACTTTGTCGTCACCAACAATGCCGCCGAATACAAAGGATGCCTCATCGGCCTACAAGCAGCCATAACACTTGGCATCAAGAAGTTGAGGGTCCACGACGATTCCTCACTTATCATCAATCAGGTATCCGGGTCATGGAAAATCCGAAGCGACAGCTTAGTGCCCTACCGAGCAAAAATCAATCAAGAGGCCGCATTCTTCGACCAAGTCGACTACTTCCTGATGTGGCTCATGTTTGTGCACATTTAGTCGCCAAACTAGCCTCGTTCCTATGCTTTCTAGTGCTTGTTAGGGTCGTGATGTGACTCTTAATTGCACACATTTAGTCCCCGAACTAGCCTCGTTCGTATGCTTTCTAGTGCTTATTAGGGTCGTGATGTGACTCTTAATTGCGCACATTTAGTCCCCTAATTGAACCTATTTTGCATACTAATATAGCATTTCATGACCATTTTATCCGTCAATTCCTTCCTATTTTGCTTTCTTAGTTCATTCTATATGTCTTATAGGAAAAAATATAATGAGGCGGAATTCCCATCTCCCGCGCATATTCGGAAGCTTGTTGACAATATTAGACGGACTAGTATGAAGAGGAGGTAAGAACGATGGCCAATGAAGCAAGAATAAACAGTATACGTAGATCATAGGCTTCTAAAGCAAGAGGTGGAAAAACTGAACCATCATCCGTCGGTCTTAAGCACAAGACGGCCGGATTGCCTTGTCCAGATCCGAGCGGCCCGAGCACGAGACGAGCGGATCCGGGACCTTTGATCCGAACGTCTCCCTAGCAAGACGAGCGGATCCCTTGGCAGTTCCAACCGTGCTTCAATTCGATCCGAGCGGATCGTGGTGAGAGTAGCTACGTGATATGTGCATCTCCCTCGACACTTGGAATTCCCTATTTAAAACTTAGCATTGTTATTTACAAATATACCCTTGCTTAACCTAATGATTTACTACTATATATACTCCATT